>NC_053026.1:655205015-655313640 GCF_003073215.2 Triticum urartu
AATGAACCCAATATCGCCGATTTGTCTTCTCTTCAATTCGGCGATCTTCAATCTGCATAATATAGTGAGGATAATTATAAATACATACAATGAAAGAGCTGACCTATATAGAGAGACTTAATGACAGAATTAGTACTACTTACAGACAGTAGCAAGTGGCCGTTGCTTTATCGAGGGCCTTTTGATTGAAAAACTGGAAGAACTCCTCAAATGGAACATTCAACAGTTCAATTCCAACGAGGTCATGCTCCTCTCTAACTCTCATCGTCAAAGTATTCCTCCCCCTAGACTCTCTGCAGCCTTTCATGTACCAATCATGGAATCTTCGCATCATCGTTGTTAGAGATCTTTCATCTTTGACGAGAGGCTTCCCGTACTCGTATTTGTGTTCCTCCACCTCCAAGAACTCATAATGTACATCGTCGGGCAGGTAATCTCCAAGATTGCTATAACCGGGCACCATCCTCGGATCATTAGTAGGCACCTTGAACGGGAGCCACGATTGGTTCGCTTGTTCACCGAGCTGGGCAATTTTTTCCCAGCTCATCATTCTTTTAACCTTTGATCACTGACAGTACTTCCCGACCGCTCCGCTTCGACAAATGACTTTTCAATAATGTGCTCATAGTTGCCTTTCGACGGAGACTTTGCTGGTTTTTTCAGGGCAGCCAGAATGCGCTTCGCTTTCACCGGATCTACCTTCTCCTCCGGAGGTGGATGTTTCTTTGCTTTCACCCCTTCAAAGAAGTTCCTCACGTCTTCTCGCGCGATCTCGGCGTTCTCCTTCGGGGTCCTCTTGTATGGTAACTTCTCTGGAGTCTTCAGAGAAGGACCGAATCTGTATTGCCTCCCGCCTCTGGCTGTACTGCTAGATGCCGGCAGAGCAGACGGAGCGGCTGCGGCTGTCTTCTTTCCTTGCTTATGAGGAGGAGGAGAAGGACTACGACGCGCCGGAGCAGCTGGAGCGGCAGTGGCTCTCTTCCGCCCTTGCTGACGAGGCGGAGAAGGAGGAGGCTGGCTGCTCGGGCGCGTCGGCGCAGGCGGAGAAGGAGGCGGAGTGCCGCCACGCGCCGGAGAAGGAGGTCGATGCCCTGATCGTCACTCGCCGGAGGAGGAGGCGGTGGAGGAGGCGGAGTGTCCTGACTCGCCGGAGGAGGAGGAGGAGGAGGCGGAGGCGTCCAGTTCAGAAGGTTGATGAGCTCCTTCCGCCATAGGCATGGAGTCTTCAGAGCAGAACCCAACCGAGTCTCCCCTTCACCGGTAGGGTGGTCAAGCTGGAGGTCCTCAAACCTTCTGTTATTTCATCCACCATCTCCCTAGCATATCCTTTTGGAATCGGTCGGCAGTGAAAAGTTGCGTCGGGTTCATTAGAAAAAACAGAGCCAACAGCCGCCTTGACCTTCAAATTCATCCATTGCGTCATAAGGTGCCAATTTTGAGACTCTGTGATAGCATCCACGGGATAGCTGGCAGGAGCCGTCAAGACATGCTCCGGCTGAAGCAGGTCGGTGGAAGCCACACCGCTTCTCCGCTGAGATGGCGGGGTAGCTTCGGGGGAAGCTTCGACAATTCGTTTGCTGCGAGTTGCTTCTCATTCCTCTATCGCTTGCACCCTTGCGTGCAGCGCCTGCATTTGGGTCTGCTGTACTTTTTTCCTCCTCTCCTGGCATTTGTAATCGCCTGCGTCCGGAAAACCAGCCTTCCACGGAACGTCTACCATCTAAGTCACACGGCTGCACACTGCCTCCCCTGTCTATGTTTGTTTTGACCAGTCATCGCCAACATCAACGTCAACAACATCAATTTTGCAATGTTATTTGATCTACTTTTTTGTTATGGTTGTTATGTGTGCGACGTGGTTGTTGAAACTATCTAGTATGAACAAAATAATTTCGGACCTCACCGAAATATGCGAAATTTCAGTAAGTTTGCATATTTCGGATATTATTTCAGATTTTGAAATTTTAAATTTCACTTAATTTTAATGAATATTTTCATAATTTAAATTTATTTGGAAACCAGTTTGAATCTGCATCGAAGTTTTGGGCTTAAAAATATTTCAAAACCCACTGAAATATGCATAATTTCAAAATTTTCTCTGAAATTTCATTGATTTTTCAAACTCTGCAAGCAAGAATCTTGCACTATAAAACCATCGAAATGCAGTTTATTTCGTCTTGTCTTTCCCTGCAAGAACTGGCCTGTCAATAGGTATGCATAACTTTCCCGAACGGTGTGTCTGATAACCCAGGAGCTTACTTGCTAAGCTTGTCTTCTTTTACAGTCCATTCATTATCATTGTGCGATCGCTAGCAGCAGATGTGGGTAGGTAGTAGGTGTGAAATTTCCTGCGTACAGTCTTGATCATTGGTAGCGTGCAAAACTCAAGCTGGAATATTAGAGATAAGGATTAAGACAAAAAAGAAAAGACAAAGTAACCTAGTACTGTACACGGATGAGTTAAGTGGGTTTCCACTTCTTAGATGCTCACTGTTCAGGCCTGCTCAACGTGCATCGATCTATAACTATAAGATGCACATGCACGTCTATGATCGGTTCACCATAGAGCGCAATGCACTAGTCGATCGAGCATAATATTACAAAGTGTTGGAATCCCATTAAGCAATGGAGATGACGAGCAGCACGATGGTGAAGCCGGTACCGCACCCGCTCGTCGGCGAGAAGGTCCCGCTGACCATCTTCGACTGCGCTGCCGCGGACGTCTTCGTCCCCACCGTGCTCGCGTACCCTGCGCCGGCGCCGGCGAACGAGGCGCTCAAGGAAGGCCTTCTCAAGGCCGTGGCGCCGTACCCGCATCTGGCGGGGCGCCTCGCCGTCGATCAGCTCGGCCGGCGCTTCCTCCACGTCAACAATGAGGGCGTGCTCCTGATTGAGACCACGGTAAAAGCTAACCTGGCGGACGTGCTCGTCGAAGGCCGGATGGCCATCAGAGTCGACCACCTCTACCCTACAATGCCACAGCCAGAGGTACTGATCAATCGATGGAGGCTTTGCTTTCTTTCACGACTCACGTCACATGCATGCACCAAGCTGCTTATGTCTTATCACGTACAGGAGAAGATTGGGGCGGCGCTGCTGCAGATCCAGCTGAACAGGTACAAGTGCGGTGGTCTCGTGGTCGGCATATGCTCCCACCACCATACCGCCGACGGTCACTCCATGAGCATGTTCTTCACCGCGTGGGCGGCAGCTGTCCGCGAGAGTAAGGACTTCACCATGCCAACCCCATTCCTCGACCGCGCGAAAACCGTCGTGCCGAGGAGCACGCCGACGCCGGTGTTCGACCACCGGTCACTGGAGTTCACGCATGGGGACGGTGCCGCAGCATACACCGTCATTCCCATGGACAGGATAAAAAACATCACGGTGCACTTCACGGCGGAGTTCCTCGCCGATCTCAAAGCCCGTGTGGGCGCCCGCTGCAGCACCTTCCAGTGCCTGCTTGCGCACGTCTGGAAGAAGATCACCGCGGCGCGGGGCCTCAAACCGGAGGAGTTCACCAAGGTGAGGGTGGCCGTGAACTGCAGGGGCAGGGCCGACCCTCCCGTGCCGATGAACTTCTTCGGGAACATGGTTTTGTGGGCGTTCCCGAGGCTTCAGGTCCGGGATCTCTTGAGCTCGAGCTACGGCAGCGTGGTCGACACCATCTGCGAGGCCGTGGCACACATCGACGGGGAGTACGTGCAGTCCTTCGTGGACTTTGGCGGAGTGACTGACATAAACGGTGTGGAGCTTATCGCCACGGCGGCCCCTCCCGGCTCCATGTTCTGCCCGGACGCAGAGGTGGACAGCTGGCTGGGGTTCAACTTCCATCAGCTCGACTTTGGCACAGGGGCGCCTGCTGCTCTGCTGCCACCGGACTTGCCCGTCGAGGGGCTCATGTTATTTGTGCCGTCACACCAGGCGAAAGGTGGCGTCGACCTCTTCATGGCTGTCGCAGACGAACACCTCACCGGGTTTAAGCAGATCTGCTACTCCTTGGATTGATTGCCCCAGCAACGGCATGCTAACTCGAAACAGCGCTCTCGCCTCGCTTTATAAATAAAGTACGGACCAAATTACACCGTGGAATGATACAAAATGGTTTAAAAGGCCTCTTACAAAATAGATCATAGGATAACCGGATTGGTTAGATAATCAGCTAGCATGGCTCGGCTCGTTAATGGAACAAGCTGAAGCGAGCCAGCTCATTATACATATGAACAGCAAAGTTATTGGGGTACAAAAATCATTACTAGAGCATGTAATATATACATACTAAGCATGTATAATGTACACACGCAGTTATAGTTTGCACATATCACAGGAAAATGTCTCGCCTACGAGAGACATGAGGCAGATGCGGAGAGGGGAATGAACAGTGCTGCTGACCCTACTCCCTATAACCAGCAGCATGGCACATGTGGTTAGCAAACTCAAAATTCACATAGAACCAGCAGCGCATCAGCCATCAAGGGCGAGCTTCCTTGGATGTTCGAGTAGGCGCTTGGGCCAGATTGTGAGATGGCAGATTTTGACCAAACTTAATGAGTTAAACGAGACTTGTTACATCGGCTTGTTTAACTCGTTCTGTAAACAATTTTAAATTAAATGTTCGCTCGACTAGTTAGTCACCGAGTCGATTTGAGCGCAATCACGAGTTGCTCATTTAGCTCGGGGGGTTTGAAGTTTTAGTCTTTATTCCAGCCATAGGTGCTAAAATATGAAACGTTTTCAAATGGCGGGCACTATATGGCCCTATAATATATATATTTTTGGACACGACTAGGGAGCAAACGTGGGCTCCCTAGCATCCCGTGGCACACTTTCTTTTTTAGGAAAAATCATGTCTACCCTTCTTCCCCTAACAACAAAAGGAAACTCCCCTGGTACCCGCTCTCGATCGTGTGCAAGGGGGGAGCCACGTGAGCTCCCCCCTCCCCCCGCACGCAAAACAGAAAGCTCCAACCACGCTCCATGTTCCCCTCTCCTCACCAAACACACACCTTCCTTCTTTCCCCAGCGCCCCCCGGTCTTCTTCCTCCCAGATCTCATTCCAGATGAGATGAGAGCTCCACCCCTGCAACTGACGGCCATTGTTGTGCATTTCAAAAGAACAACATGAAAAAAGAACAAAAAAATCACATCAGTTCCCCCGTGCAGGTACCGCATGCACATACTGTCTCCATCCCCTCCACCCCTGCAAATTACAGAGCAACTATAGCGGTTTCTTAAGCAAATCAAGTATTGACAAAAGCAAGTCCTGGCAGTACATAAATCTGTGTCGTTTTCCTTTCTCCAACTACTGGCTGTTGTACATCCAAATAAACCCCTTGATGCTTTTCTTAGGCTGCTTTTTGTACTAGAAACGTGTTTAGAAAACAAAAATAGAGCAGCCAAGTTATAGGTTCTATTTAAGCAAAATGAGTGTTGGCAGTAAACAACTCGTGTGTGTCGTGGGTGCTAGAACTTGATATGTAAGGGGAAAACTGTGAGCAACTATAGCGGCTTTTTAAGCAAATCAAATATTGACAATAAGCAAGTCCTGTCAGTACATGAAAATTGTTTTTTGTTTTCTTTTGTCCAACTACTGAGTGTTGTATATCCAGAGAAACCCCTTGATTTTTTCTTAGCTTACTTTTTGTACTAGAAGTGTGTTGAGAAAAATAAAAAAAAGCAGCATCTTCTAAGGTTTATTTAAGCAAAATCAGTGTTGCCAGTAAGCAACTCCTGTGTGCTCGCACGTGCTAGAACTTGATGTGAAGGGGGCAAAAGTCTGAGCAACTATTGGGGCGCTTTTAAGCGAAAACAAAATGGGTGGGAGAAAGCGAAATCAACAAAAGCCTGTCATTTTTAGTTTGCTGTTGTACCAAAATGGTTCTGCCCAAAAAAGGGCAGCAACTTATATCGGTTAGTTTAAGCAAATTTGTTTAAGCAAAT
Source organism: Triticum urartu (assembly GCF_003073215.2). Lineage (NCBI taxonomy): Eukaryota > Viridiplantae > Streptophyta > Magnoliopsida > Poales > Poaceae > Triticum > Triticum urartu. Next base: position 655,210,956 of record NC_053026.1, read on the forward strand.
ACAGTACTACCATTATGCAATTTGTGAAATGATGTCATTAACTGACCTATAGGGCTCTTTATAGTATTCAATTTAACTATAATCACTAAAAAACAATTGTAGGCAAGTACTGAGGTTTCTTTAGGCAAGTCCAAATGCAATATCGGATAATCAAGAACACTTGATCCTCCTAGATAATAAGGAACTAAGCTTCGGAACAGGATGGTGTGTGTGATGTAAATCACACATTCAGAAACATGAAAAGTCATAGAGTTTGCCTAAAAACAACAGGCAAGTCACATACTTAACACTAGCAAGTCACATTCAAATGTCAAGCAAGTCCTACTCAAATGTCAAACAAACCAGTAGGAAGGTCAATGACAGCCACGGTCGCCGCCATTGACGGTCACGACTCACAACACAAGGCCTAGAGAGGGTCTTCACCCAAGCTACCACACCACCTCGGTCACACATCATCCTGCACCAACGCCAGGAAGACCAACAACCACCGCCTGCCACGGACCAGCCCATCGGCGAAGAAGTCCAGAGCACCCACAGAGTCAACCGCACCTCACGGCGACCACCGACAAGATCGGTCCATACCCGCCTAGGAACCAGTGCCACCGAACGCGGTACCAGCCACAACACCCAACCAAGCACCATGCCAGCGAGGGAGCATGGAGCACCGCCCGAGGCCGAGAACCACCTCGGTTCCCCGCCGCAGCCCTTGGCCAGACGCGCAGATGCACATCACCAGGTGCACATCGGCAGCCCAAGACAACATCTATTGCAGCTGCAGCTCCCGCACTGGAGACGGGCCGATTCGCTAGGTGCACCCAGCACCCCTCGCACGCCTGCGCCGCGCATCCACAACGCGCCCACACCATGCCTTGTTTGCCCCTGCCATCACACGCCCGCAAAGACGTTGTGCCTCCTGTACAGCTGGTCGTGCCCTCGCCGACCACCCGCAGCGGAGCCACACTCGCCCACGCAGCACCCCACGTCACCAGATCCGCGCGCCCCCTTCCGACTGCGGCCGAACGCGCACCGCCTGCCACCAGATCCGTGCTGGCCGCCCTAGCGCGCCCGCGCCATGCCCTCCTTGCGTGCATACGCCCCCTCCGCGGCCACAGCAGCTGATTACACGTAGACGCGCACGACGCCCCGAGCCACACCGTGCCTCCTCCACAAAACCCGTCTTCTTCTCCCACCACACCGCGCCTCCTCCGCAACAGCCACTCCACGATGCCGCCTGTCTGCTCGCACACCAGAGCCGCGCCTGTGCCCGCCAAAGTCTACCGTGCCAGCGCGTCAGGTGCCCCCTCCGCCTCGCAGAGATATGCCCCATCGCCACCCTCCCCGGAGCCTGACCAGGCTTCGCCGACGACCTCCTCAGGCGGTGGCGAGGTGAGGGGTGGAGAAGGGTGGGAAGGTGGCGGCGCCGAAGGGGTTCCCTCCATGTGGCCAGAGAGAGGCGACGTGGGGGTCGGGAACATGTTGACCGTAAGGCTAGGTTTTGATGTCGGGATCAATTAATGACGCACAAGTATTCAATCAAATCAGGTTTGGCTGTGACCCACTTAATTACTGTAATCATTTTCTAGATGTACATACCTTGTCCATTTCAGACTATAAGGTTTATTCATTTTTGTGTAAATTAAACATGTGCATGTGTGACCAAGATTATAGAATAAAGATCTCCTCCCCAGCCGCCACCAAATCTCCTCCTCCCGATCACCTCCTCTAGCCGCCTCCAAACCTCCTCCCGCCCCTCCCCTCTCCTCGCGCCATCCCCACGGGCGGCCGAGGGGAGCCCAGATCTGCCGCTCCTCGCCCCTCCTCCCTCCTTCGCCCCTCCTCGCCTCCACCGGCATAGGTCGCCGGGCAAAGCCCGCTCGGCCTGGGCAGCGGCGAGGCCTTCTTCTCCTCCTGTCTGAGGATGATGGTGCGGGACGCTTTCTTCTAGTGGAGGCACGGGCATGGGGCACGGCGGCACGACGGCACGGACTGGCGGTGGTGCCTGCTGGTCGTACGTGACGTCGTCCTCTCCTTGGCCGGAGGCTGGATCTGGTGTAGTGCTCTCGGGTGCCGCAGCTGGGGCCTGTCTCAGGCGGCACTGCTGCTCACACAGTGCGGCTGCTGGTTGGTCATGCGGTGGCGGCGGCCTGGATCCTACTTCCAGTCCTAGGTAGAGATGCCGGCGATCTGTACTCAAGACTTGATGGAGGTTCTTCGAACAGATCTGGGCAAAAACCTTGCGCTCGGCTAGATGCCATGGCCGGTGATGGCAGCGCTCTTCTGTGTCGTTCTCTTCTTGAAGGCATTACCGTGGAGAAGTTCCAGACCTCTATCTGTTACCTTCGGGGGAAACCCTAGATCGGTAGATCGGATGACGGCGATGCTCTTGCGTTGTTTCCCCCTTGGGGTCGTCAATCTTGGAGGTGTGCACGGGCTTGAGGGACCAGCAGACAGTATCTTTGGTGGCGCGGTGTCTCATCTTACGCATCGACGATTGTGGATCTCGGCAGCATGGCGTAGTGGAGTCTCGGCATTCGATGTGTGTAGACGGACTCACACAGTAGGATGGCACTGTCTGGCATCGTGGTGGCGTCGATGGCACACCTGTCAAGGTTGTGGCGTCAGTACCTGTTCTGAAGATGGATCGGTGGAAGATGGCGCCGGTGGCCTCTCAGAGTGCGCCGGACTGGTGTGTGCCCCAGACCAGGTATGTGGCATGGCTGGGGCCTCCGATTTTAGATGTTAGGCTTTGCTGCGAGATATGTTTGGTATTAGGCTCGGACTATCGGCACCCTTTCATCAAGTGGATAGAAGTAGCGACAAATGTTGCCAAGATGGTGGCTTTAGACATACCGATGTACTACTTTGTAAGTTTTTTGTTAATAATTAATAACGTGGCTGCATGCATCGTGCAAAATCAGAAGACGGGAGATTTCCTCCTTTCAAAAAAAAAACAAAATTAAGTAATATGCAAGTTGCACCTCGAGCTTTTCCATTAGTTGGTGGGCTGTGGGGGCGTACACGATGATGCGGTGGTCGGCGGGGTTGATGAAGCCTTCCTCGGCGGCCTGGTCGATGAAGTTCAGCAGCGAGTCGTAGTAGGTAGTACCCCTCCACATTTAGCAGACCAACCTGAAGAATTTTGGTATGTTCCTTTGTTAGGTAGTATCCCTCAACTAACCAACATGGCGTAGAGCTGTGTAGCTTGTTCGTTTAGTGGGTGAGATGTTAGAGTTCAGAGAATGCTCCAGGCTCACACCGACAAGCTTCGGGAAGAATTAATAATGTTGTAAATAAAATTAACCAATTAAGCTGGAATAGCTCAGTTGGCTAGAGCGTGTGGCTGTTAACCACAAGGTCGGAGGTTCGAGCCCTCCTTCTAGCGTAAGTTTCTAACTTTTGGCCTTTTTTCCTTTCTATTTTTGGTAAAATCGCACTGCTGCTCTTTTCTTCTTTGTAATTACTAATCCCACCATAGCTCTTTTTTTTTTCAAGTTACCACCACTCTTTCTTCTATGGTTGGATCAGAGTTTTCCTTCATCTCATTGTCGACAATAGCGTTGCATGCATAGGCATGGATCAGGACGGACGGGTTCCCTAGCATTGCTCGTACGCTCATTAGCTTGGCACGTCTTGTTATATCCACGTAGTACACCTTCGCTTCTCAAGCTGCCGTCTCATACTTTCATTGTCTTTGTTTGCCAAAAATGTACTTCTTCTAGTCGATCAGACATATATAAAACTCTACCTGCAAAAAAAAAAGACAAATATGAAGTCCATCCAACTAACAATATATATAGTCTCATACACATAAAAAAGAAAAAAATCAGATTCATTTCAGCCCTTTATTCTTTCTTTTTTGGTAAAATCCCGCTACTGCTCTTTTTCTTCTTTATATAAATATAAATACAATTCCACCATTGCTATATTTTTTTGTAAATTGCCACCGCTGTTTCTTGTATGGATCAGAGTTTTCCTCCTTCTGGTTGTTGACAATAACGTTGAATGCATGGGCATGGATCAGGGATCTATTAGCTTAGCTAGTATCCCGTTGGAATGGAAAAACTCAGGACGCACGGATTCCCTGGCATTACTCGTACAATCATCGGCGATTAATTTGGCACGTCTTCCAGTCATGTGAAGTTAGACCCCTATTTTGATGTCGCGCGGATGGCACATCATCTTGGAGGGACCCACAAATCGTCTGGGTCATACATGACATGGTCAAAACTCATATAGGAGGGTGGCGGAGCACAACACAAAGAGTTGATGGACCAATATGTCGAAGGACAATACTGCGCATCGGAAGGCCATGGCTTCTCTCACTGTCCTTGTGTGCGGGTTGTTTGGAACCACATAAATGCTAGAGTGTTTAGAAAGAAGTCCACGTCTCCTTTCTACTCCCTCCTTTCCGGTTTATAGGACTTTTCTCAAAATTTTAGTTTTTCCATTTTATAAGGCTCAATTTGGTTGTTCCAAATCACATGTTCAGACTTCAAGGTGCATTAAATCATTACAGGCAAGTATTAAGAGAAAACTGATCAATACATGCACTTTATGCATGCATGCATTGCAATTAATGCATTCGTAAACATATTTTTTTAAGGAAAACAAGAACATTAATTGGGTGCTTTTGCAAACTACAAAAAATATTCCATCACTCATCATCTACCTTATTTGGTGAGATTTTTGAATTGAGTCTTATAAACCGGAAAGGAGGGAGTACATTTTCAAGTTCATCTAGGACGAGGCCAAACTATGGATCGCTGTAGGGGCTAGGCATCTCAGTGGCATCATGCCGCGAGAGTAGTCCTACTTTATTTTTGGTGGTATTGTATCTTCTCTGACGGGCTATATTGTGGAGCCGGTGTATTGTAGTATGAACTCTCTTTCTCTCTTTATTAATGAATGAGGCAGATTTTTGCCTCGGTTTAAAAAAAATCATATAGGAGCTGTTATGTGTAACCAATGAGGATTATATATGCAGCATAGGCAGGCCCTAGGATGCTAGGGTCATGTCTTGGAGCGCAACAAGCAATCATTTCAGTTTACTGTAGCAACAATGAAGCACTGTCGTAACAGTAGTCAGTGTAGATACAAGGCTGGCAGATCCTGACTATGTCACTGCCGCTTAGTGAATGAAAAAAGTAATACTTTTTTTTTTGTTGACCTCCAAAGTTTGCAAGTCCAATATATTGTATCATTTGGGAGAAGAAAAAATATTTTCCATATAGTAAGATTTCCTTTGGTTTGCAGGATAAGAATATCATGGAAATAGAAAAAAAAATTAAAAGTAAGGTTTTTCTATTGAATATCAGTACACACACAAGCGCTCATATATACGCGCATAAACTTATCTCTATGAATACACACACGCACACCCTATCCCTATGAGCACCCCCAAAAGACTGAGCCGGCATATCATCTTGAGATTTTTACGAAGTCGCCATAGGTGTCTTGTAGTCGATGGGAACGTCTCCTCCCACTAAATGCGCATTGCCGGAAATCCTGAAATAAATCTAGTATAAATGCGAGCATCAGGACTTGAACCCTGGTGAGGTAGAGATACTACTATCCACCTAACCATCCAACCACATGTTGGTTCGCACTATAGAAGTGAGATGACTTATCAATTCCTATAAGGGAAGACATGCCATTGCATAGGATATGAATTTTTTCATTGAGTCTAGGGTAATATTTTTTTCTTTAAAATATGAAGGATTGATTTCTATCATACATAAGAATAGGAGTCCATTCCTATAAACCAAAGGTCTTCAAATAATTTTTTTCCTACAAAATCTCTATCTTCTAGAATTTCTACAAAATTCCCATGAACGAAATGGGATCTAAAGTTGGCTGGAGAGGGTACACTGCACCCAGGTATAGAAAGTCCACGCTGTACTGTTTTCATCAATTTTTTATCTGTCTGTATTTTCCATTCGTAATACAACTGAGCAGTAGTTGAAATATATTTTAGTTTTTTTGGGGTTATAAAGCGGAATAATAGAATACCATCAGGATCAATCAGGTATGAGCCGTGAGATTTCGTCAAGCATTGTTGTTCTTTGTTTGGTGTAAATCAAGTTTTCTTTTTTTCTTATTCATTGGTATACTTATAAACATTAGTAAACAAGGGTGAAAAAGGTTGATCTTCATTTAGAGACCAGTCCGTGGACATGGATGCAGGAGGCCGTCATCCAATGCTGCCTGCATACATCCGGCCAACAATTCAAACTAATTGGACAAAATTCGTTCAAATCGTGCAAATTTCATTGAATTTCGGACATAATTTACATAAAAAGTTGATATTTCGACCGTTTAACAAAAAAAACTAAAAAAACCTAAACCCTATACTGGATGATCACCTCCTATGTGTGCGCGCCCTGCCCTACCGCATCGTCGTCTCTGTCAGTGCCGTCGTCGTCATCTTCATCATTGAAGTCATAGTCCCTCTAGCGGCGGAATGACGTCGGAGGGCCGCGACAGCCTTGTCCGCAGGCTGCCTGCCACTCATGGAGGAGCCACTCCTGCGCCTCCTGCTGCTTGGTGCGGAGTGCCGCCGCGGCCACTAACGACATGGCCTTTGGAGCCCTGGAGGTGGCCTTGCTGCGACGCATCGTTGGCGGGGCAGTCGTTAAGCGACCACTCCTCGTCGATCTTGGCAAGCTAACCTTAAGGCGGCGGCGGCGCCTCGCGGCCGTCTCTATGGTGGTCACGGAGCGGTCGAGCGCCCACGCGGCGGCGAGGTCAGGATCGTTGCGGAACCCAGTGACGCGTCTCCAATGTATCTATACTTTTGGATTGTTCCATGCTATTATATTATCAATTTTGCATACTTTATACATATTTTATACTATTTTAGATCACGGAACTAACCTTTTAACTCAGTGCCTAGTGCAGTTGCTGTTTTCTGCTTGTTTTTGGTTTTCCGGAAAATCTGTACCAAACAGAGTCCAAACGCTAAGAAATTTTTTGATGATTTTTTCTGGACGAAAGAGTCCCTAGAAGCTTCAGGAGGAGACCAGAGGACGAATGAGGAGACGGCAAGGCAACAGGGCATGCCTAGGGGGTCGCACCCTGTTTCCTCGAGGCTCCATCTGACCTAATTCCACTTCTACAAATTTTCAAATATTGGGAAACCAACATAGAGCCACCCGAAACACTTTCTCCAGTGCCGCATGCCTCTGTTCTTCCGTGATTCCATCCGGAGGCCTTTTCGGTACTCTACGGGAGGGGGAACCGATCACGGAGGGCTTTCACATCATCCTTGCTGCCCTTCCGATGATGCGTGAGTAGTTTACCATAGACCTACAGGTCCATAGCTAGTAGCTAGATGACTTCTTCTCTCTCTTTAATTTTCAATACCATCTTCTCCTCAACCTTCTTGGAGTTATATCCGATGTAATCTTCTTTTGCGGTGTGTTTGGGATCCGATGAATTATGGGTTTATGATCTGAATTTCATGAGAAATATTTGAGTATTCTTTGAACTTATTTATGCATGATTTTTATAGTTTTGTATTTCTGTCCCATCTATCTGTTTGATTTGGCCAACTAGATTGACTTATTTTCAGTGGGAGTGGTGCTTTCTAATGGGTTCAATCTTACGGCGCTCTATATTGTATTGACAAAAAGAGTCAAGACACGTATTTGTATTGTTGCCATTAAGGTAAAAACAACGTCCGGGGTTCATTCATATTAATTGGGTTTACTTTATCTACATCATGTCATCTTACTTAAGGCGTTACTCTGATTGTCATGAACTTAATACCATAGATGCACGCTGGATAACGGTAGATTGGTGGAGTAATAATAGTAGATGCGGACAGGAGTCGGTCTACTTGTCTTGGACTTGAGGCCTATATACATGATCACTGTGGTGAATATGTCATAACCATGCACTTTTCTATTAATTGTCCAACAGTAACTTGTTCACCCACCGTATGCTATGTGTTCGAGAAAGAAGTCTCTAGTGAAAACTATGTCCCATGAGTCTACTTTTATGATATTATAAAAACCAAAATTCCTTTGCTGTAATTTATTTACTTTTATTTTATTTTGCAATCTATCTATCTATCTACACAAGATTTGATCCTTGGAAGTAACGATTTCAAGGGGATTGACAAACCTCTTGCTCGTGTTGGGTGCAAGTATTTGTTTTTGTGTGTGTAGATGTTGTTCACGAGGCTTTGCATGATTCTCCTATTGGTTCGATAAACTTTGGTTCTCACTGAGGGAAATATTTATCTTTACTGTACTACATCTCCTCTCCTCTTCGGGGAAAATCCCAACATAGTTCACAAGTAGCACCCAGTCTGGCGCCACGTCACTCTTGGTGAACGTGGACCGGCGACCGGCATTGCACCGGTCGTACCTTGCCTGCTGCCTCTCGCACTCTCTGCCTCGGAGACGACGACCCTCGAGCCCGAGGCACCGCCGTAACCACCTCTTTCGAGGTAGTGGAGGAGGCGGCACCGTGCCTTCTTGAATGCGGTCGACAACTCCTCCTTGGTGGCGTGGCGGTGGCAGTGCGGCGTCGACGATGGCACGTCCATGTGGTCGTACCGGTTGCGTGGCTGGGACGCCGGCTCCTCCTTGACCTGGCATCCGATCTAGACGCCACAGTGGTGCGGGGGCGAGGCCGGCTGCTCCTTCACGCGTCATCAGATCTGGACGTCGCGGTTGTGCTGGGGAGAGGTCGGCTCCTCCTTCATAGGCTGGAGCGGGGACACCGGCTCGTGCTTCAGATGTGTGATAAGTATTATATATGTGATAAGTATTATATATTTAAATTCGTGCTAAAGAAAATGAAAAAAACAGAGAACAACAAGGATGAAGCAAACGGGCAAGATTTTTGGAGCGGTGGCGGGTGCTTTTTGTTGGGGCTCGAAGCGTGCGTGTGCTAGTAATCTTTCGGCACATGCTACGCGTCATCCGGCTGTAGCGGGCCAAGCTGCAGCCGGCTTGATGGCCGTTAGATTGGGATGCGTGTAACCGATAATTGATTTGCCTAGTTCGTCTCACACGTCCGCTCCTTTACAAAACACTGCAGTCTTACGGAATGCTTTAAAAGCATCGATGGCAATCGCAGTGCTGTCGCACGTCGTCGTGGCACCTTCGCCCACACGCGTAGCACCCGGTCGGCCATAGTGGCAACATCGCCTAGCCCGGCCGTTCTAGCTTTGCCGCCGGACTCTCAATACTGTTCATGAGCTCGCAGCAGGCCCGACAACATCGTCGGTCGGTCGTCTCGTGACATAATTTGAAGCATCATTGTCTGCGTCGCAGCACTACCTGCAGCATCGCGGGGCTATGGCTCACAGCTCTGTCGTCACGATAGCATCATCGGCTCTCATCGACGATGTTGTTGATGTCGTGGCCGTTGAAGCATTGCCGTGGCCGCCTACACTGTCGCAACACGCCTTATCATCGTAGTCGTCGAAGCACAACCGTGACCGCCAACACAATTGCAGCACATACACCTCGTCGTCGTGGCGGTGCAAGCATCACCACGCCCATTGAAGCACGCATCACAGCGTCGAGGATTGTCGACGTCATGGCCATCAAAAACATTGTTGTTATGGCCGTCGAAGCATGTGTCGCAGGACGGTTGTCGATGTCGTGGCTGTTGAAGCAATGTTGACATGGCCGTCGAAGCATCGCCGCGGCCGTCAACTCCATCACGGCACGTACACCTCACCGTTGGCGCCATGGACATAGACTCCGGTGCAGCACGTACGCCTTGCCGTCGTGGCTGTCGATGCGTCGCCGCACCCGTCAGCGATGTCATGGCACGTATGCCGTTGAGGCACGCTTCACATCATAGCCGTCGAATCACGCGTCGCAACCCCAACCGCCAAAGCATGACCGCAGCCGTCGACGCCGTCGCAGCATGTACGCCTCGTCGTCATGGCCGTCGATGCACATACGCCGTGAAGCATGCATCACAGCATCACCGGAGCAGCTGAGACGCCATCACACCATCTGTCGAAGCACGTGGAGTAACCGGGCCACCATCCCTGCACCTTCATTGTCGTCGAAGCACGTCGTCACAACATCGCCAAAGCAGCCGAGATGTCGTCGTAGCACCCGTTGGAAGCAAGCTGTTTGCATCAACACATGTTTACAGAATGCTCCGGCGATGCTGTATGCAGTTTGCTGGATCGATCGCTTGGTTTAGTATGATGTGGTACTAGTAGCATGCATCAGTTTCCGGAATAGTTCTAGCGATTAATCACAATTAATTAATACTACTAGTGGCCAAGCTACGAATCCAACCGCACGCACGGGCTTCTAGTTTGACTTGCTACATAAATAGGAGACACGTGTCATGAGTAGAAGGCGGCTGGCGTGAGAATGTTTACATCCGGCTGAAAACAAGCAATTCCCTAACCTTTTCGTCGCTGCCTTGTTGTTTTTCGTGATAAGTGAGACGTCCATCGAAGCATTTTAGCCGTTTGGGGAGCTTCTTGTTTTCCTTTTTGACATTTTTACTGATCCCTTGGTATCGTCTCTTGTCTGATGATGCATGATCGACGAAGAGGAGAACTGTGAGCAATACTTGTCACGTTTTGAAGCGTCACGATGTACCAACTTTTCACGTGCATCGATGCCACACGAACTTAACACCACATTTCGATGTCAATCCAGTTCGCTATTACTCAACTCGATGTCATTTCAAACAGTCAGGAAAACTCGGTGGCATCGGCCTTCCGCGGCACCTTCGAGCTGTGGAAGCAAGCGCGTAGTTGCACGCACCTACGCGATTGAGTGAGATAGCTCGACGGGTGTTCAAGCGCACTTCCCTTCATCCCGTGGCAGTTGGTGACAAGATTAAAGCATCTCATAAAGTAGCCCACAAATCCACAGCAAACTACCGGCCTGCCTGCCCAGTCAGTACCCGGATCCAAAAACGCCATCCAACCTGACGCCTCGTATCGGACCCAAACTCTTGGACTGACCGATAGTCTTTGTATGTCCAACCCGTATGTGCAGTGGCCAAACGGGTACGGGGAAGCCTCGACGCGTCTGGACACGTCTGCCATGTAGATCAGGCTCACGCTGGCCCATCCGGCCCCACATAAGTTATACCCTATCCACACTTCGGACGAAATCCTAGCCGCATTCCCCTCCACTCCACTCCCCATCAGCCCACTGCCCTCCGACCACAAGCTCCTGTTCGCCGATCTCCGACCGTCACCGGCATGGCGGGCAGTGGATCCAAATCATATACCTCCAGATCCGTTGGCTGGAGATCGTCCCACGCAGCCATAAGGAGGAGATGGCCGTTCGCCTGGCACTACAACGCTCTCAGGAGGAGGCTGCCAGATGAGAGCGGTCGGACTCCTTCCGCAAGGAATACATTGCATTCGCACAGATGGCGCGTGGATCTGGTGCGAGGTGTGCCGACGCTGCCTCACCGAAGGCAGTGTGGTCCGTCTGGCGTCCCAACGTGCTGGCGGATGCGCAACCGCTACGTTGGCGCGCGTCGAGGTGGAGGTGAACGCATGGGCGTTGTCCGACACAAGCATGGTGTGCGGGAGGCGGCGGATTTTGGCGAGGCAGAGTAGCACTATCCGGGCCGCGTATGATGCACAACCACCCGGGTGCCGCAACCTCATCGTGGTGGATGCCGCCGACTCCATGATGGATCCATCATCGATTTCACATCCGTCGACACTGTAAATGCTCTGGACTCCAACGAGGAAGAGTAGGACGTGGGCGACGGCGGCGCCTTGAGTCCCATGAGCCAATGCGTGTCCCATGTTCTACTCTACCTCGGTGACCGGTTCAACACTTCGAGGGGTGCAACCGGCCGCCGAACAAGGGCACAGCGGAGCCAGAGGGTAGCCTGAAACGAGTCTCTTAATGAGGTGTGGTGGCATGGTTCTTGCTGCTAAGTTACCGTTTTTTGGCGCTGAGGAAGCGCAACTTTAAAGTTTTTTTAGATGACTCATTCAACTTGTGCATGAGCGATTATTTTTACGAGAAACTTCCAAGAAAAAGAGAGGTAATAAAAATTATAACCATGTTTGTGGGCCATCTAGCAACGACTATAAACACTAGAGCAAGTCGAAGGCGTGCCGCTGTGATCGCTCCCCCCTCACGGAGCCGGGCAAACCTTATTGTATTAGACAGGCGAGAAGTCGTCGTACTAAGGCCTCATAGGAACAACGCATCATAGCAGCAACCGTCGTCGATGAAGAAAGTCGTATATCAGAAGGATCAAACCTGTAAACACTCAAACAGAGACAAACAATGACCGGATCGAAACAAATCCATCGAGACCAGCACCAACCAAATCCCGCAAGATCCGATGAAGACACACCTCCACACGCCCTCTGACGATACTATACGCATCATTAGAACGGGGATGGAATATGAAAGACATTATTCCTACTAAGGGGCATTGCCACCACCACACATCCCCAACCAGGACACCGAGTCTCACAAGAACAGGAACGGGTCCCCGTTTGCACGTCAATGATTAATATGCAGATCTCCTTTTTTATTTCTTGCAAAAATGGGCGTTTTGGTGAAAAATCAAGTCATATACTCCCTCCATTCTAAAATATAGTGAGCCTGCGTTTTCCAATGTTCAACTTTGATCATAAATTTAACCAACGAGACCAACTGCGACGGAGAAAAAATTATATAATTGAAAACTTCTTTCGAATACGAAATCACTGATATAATTTTTGCTCCCGGCGCAATCGGTCTTGATAGTTAAATTTACGGTCAAAGTTAAAGCACGGAGATAGAGGAAGCACTACATTATGAAATGGAGGGAGTATGAGATATATACAAAGGGACGGTCATTTTCCATATATAATCTGGTGCGCACCCGAGTTGACAGACGAGAAGACGACGTGCGGAGTGGTAGTTGGTGGGGTGTCACAAAGACGCATCTCCCGCTTGCGTACTTGTTTCTGCCGGAAACTCACACACATAAACGCAGCTTGATCGGATCGATTTCTACAACGCCGATTGATTGATTGATTGCAAAAGGGGAAGGCGTCTGTTGTACGTACTGCTTGGATCTGAGTTGACACGATTGCTGGAGAAGGTTGCACGGTGATTGTTACGAGTCGTGGTTAATTTCTTCCAAGAGCTCCGTTGTCTGTTGAGAAGATGCATACACGTGCGTGCGCGCGGACTCAATCTGCATGCGTACCAACACGCAATATTTCACCCGGTCGGCCAGTGCATTCGCCCTGCCAATCAAGAGAGACGACATATGTAGAGGCTTCCGTCCCATATAAAGCCTTGGCACATCCGCTCCGGCCGCAGCATCACAGAGCACAAGACGTACCAACCATCCATCTCTTGCTGCATCCCGATCCAAGCGCACGCGCGACAAGGTAACAAACTTAATTAGATCCATCACTAAGACGATGGATGGCGTCGACACAAACCCGGCGGCCAGCGTCGAAGGTTGCAGCTTTCAGCCGCTCAACCCAGAAGACGTGCGCGCATGCCTCTACAAGGCCGTCGACTTCATCACGGATTACTACACCAGCATCGAGTCCATGCCGGTTCTCCCCGACGTAAAGCCAGGCTACCTACGGAACGAGCTTATGGCGTCCCCGCCAGAACACTCGGCTCCCTTCGACGTCACCATGAAGGAGCTGAGGACATCCGTCGTCCCCGGGATGATGCACTGGGCTAGCCCCAACTTCTTCGCGTTCTTCCCGTCCACCAACAGTGCCGCAGCCATCGCAGGGGAGCTAATCGCCTCGGCCATGAACACCGTGGGGTTCACGTGGCAGGCGGCTCCCGCGGCCACCGAGATGGAGGTGCTCGTGCTGGACTGGCTCGCGCAGCTCCTGCGACTGCCAGCTAGCTTCATGAACCGCACCAGCGCTGGGCATGGCACCGGCGGCGGAGTCATCCTTGGGACCACCAGTGAGGCCATGCTCGTCACACTTGTTGCCGCACGTGATGCGGCGCTGCGTCGGAGTGGCTCCAATGGCGTGGACCGCATCACAAGGCTCACGGTGTACGCTAGCGACCAGACACACTTCACGTTCTTCAAGGCATGCCGCCTCACCGGCTTCGACCCTGCCAACCTCCGATCCATCCCTACCGGGCCGGAGACTGACTACGGGCTCGACCCGGCCAAGTTGCTCGAGATCATGCATGCGGACTTTCGTGCCGGCCTCGTGCCAACATACATCTGCGCCACTGTTGGTACCACGTCGTCCAATGCCGTGGACCCGGTGGGTGCAGTTGCAGATGTCGCAGCCATGTTTAATGCATGGGTCCACGTCGATGCTGCCTATGCTGGCAGCGCCTGCATCTGTCCGGAGTTTCGGCACTATATCGACAGCGTTGAGCATGTGGACTCCATCAGTATGAGCCCGCACAAGTGGCTGCTCACATGCCTTGACTGCACCTGCTTGTGGGTGCGCGACACGCACCGTCTCACCGACGCACTACAGACGAACCCAGAGTATCTGAAGAACGACGCTACCGAGTCCGGCATGGCCACCGATCTCAAGGACATGCAAGTCGGTGTGGGCCGCCGCTTCCGTGGGCTCAAGTTGTGGATGGTGATGCGCACCTACGGCACCACCAAGCTTCAGGAGCACATCCGAAGCGATGTTGCTATGGCCAAGGCATTTGAGGAGCTTGTCCGTGCCGATGACCGGTTCGAGATTGTAGTGCCGAGGAACTTCGCCTTGGTATGCTTCAGAATCAGGGCATGTGGAGCCATGACAGAGGAAGTGGCCGATGAGGTGAACCATGTGCTGATGGACCGGCTCAACATTTCGGGGAAGGCCTACCTTGCGCACACGGTGGTCGGCAGCAGGTTCACTCTACGGTTCGCGGTAGGGTCGTCGATGCAGGAGGAGCGGCACGTGCGGAGCGCGTGGGAGCTCATCAAGAAAACAACCACCAAAATCATCGAGGCGGAGGAGATCATGCAATAACGGAATTCATCAATTAATGTGTTTGATTAATTGTTATTGTTTGTGAGGGGTAATAAAATCCTTTCAATGGTGGCGGATGATCCGCCGGCAGTACGATGTACCGGTGACAACCTCCGTGTTGTGAATCTCAGTTTGTATTATTTAGCAGATGAGTAAATTAGTGTTCACAGTAATTTATGTCAAGAATGTAAATGTATATTTCTAAACCATATACATTCTTATGTGTCTTTAAACATCTATATAAAATAAAAATGTTTGTGTTCACCATTACATCAATTATATGAAGATGATTTTAATGGTTGTGATTTGTTCATATACCATTATGATGACTTGTCATCGGCGTGCACTATTTGACATTTTTATGGAGATCTATTTCTTATTGACTGATAAGAAAATAGGTTCCAACAAACTAACAACAGATGCCCCCCACCAAAAAAATCAACAGTGGATGTTTTGATTGTTGTAAGATTTTTTGTGTATGATTCGTGTGAAACTTCTTTTGTCTACCTTCTTTCTTGTTGACTATCATATTCTTTCTGAAAATACAACTTCCATTGGAAATATCTTCAGTTATTACTATTTCGCAAGAAAACCAAATTAATGACCAAATATGTCATTTTTAAGAGACAATAGTAGATTAGTCAATACATGGCGATTTTTGTGTGATGTCAAACCAGTACACATAATTTACTTTTGTGCCTCCTTCTAAGATTCACATGTGCACGAGACATCATGGCATGCCTTGTCTAGGCATTGCCCTATTTGCTATCTCATTGAAATCGATGATAGCTACTTACCTCATGTCTATAAGCCCTTATTACTCGAGCATTGACTAGATTAATTTTAATTGCTTTAATTATTCTTTTGACTCTTTGTATCGTACTTTAGTTTACATACCGTTTATGTGTTCTAATAGAAGGTAGCACCAAATAGAATAATTTCCAAACTCCGGTTTAGGTGTAAAATCACGACAAGTCTAGTTGTGGTAGAAGGGAATGACTAACCGTAGCTCCTCAAGTTTGACAAATATATAGATGCTACTTCCAGAAAGGTACTACGGTGATCCATGGTCATTAGAAGCTATCATCATCGAGGAAGTAGCCAATTGGATGCGGGCAATCACACGGAGGCAATGGAGATCAACTGGTCCGAGGACAGCAACAAGACCTTCAGCGTGTCAAGATCAAGCATCACCATGAGAGTGTATTGGAAATGTACAACAAGCTGATACTTTTGATCCTCCCTTGCCGGATGTTCTTGAGATGTTGATTGCATATGAGGCTTGATATTTTTCTCATGATTGCACTAGGGTGTCATAGAGTTACACCCAAGGCAACTCTAATATCAATGGTGCAAGCTCGTGAGCATGCCAAGCGTGCTCCCCAAATGACTTATCACCCTCAACTTGGTGCAGGTTCGCAAGAGGCATGGTCTAGAGGTTAGCTCTCCCATGTGACATCGCACACAATCGTCGGGGTTTCGAAAATGAGGGCAAAAATGTGAACTTCCACAATGATGCATGAGGAGGCAGAGGTAGATGGAAATCGGCGGTGACGGTTAGGGTTGCCATTTTGGTCCTTATAAAGCTGCATGGGTAGGACATGTGAGGGCTAAACATCATCTGATTGGCAACTAGACCACTATCAGAATCAACCGTATCAATCACTACCACATTAACATAATGCATCCGTTATTTGTTCATAACTCATAATTAACCACATGGAGCAGCTAGCAAAAAATGTATGCTATCTTGGAGATGTGGAAAACGAGAGCAGCCTGGTGAGAGTAACTATAGCGGTGGTGTGTGCGTGAGGAAGAGTCAGATGCAATCTAGTGTTGATAGCTAAGATTGCCTTGCTACTCGTTGTAAAGCCACTTGGCTAAGAAGCAGGAGAGCTAACGAAGATATGATCTTTAACCGGCACACAATCCGAATAAATAGATAAGTTGTTGTTCCATTAATGTGTATGTTATTGTTTAATGCGTGGCAAAAGTAAGATGTAAACTTAGCATGGATCGAAGGCTTCACTCGCTCGTGAAACATAGCGCGAGTAAGTGAGCATGAGTTAACTGTTAAAAATACTTGGGCTTGGCCCAATATATAGTTCCAAATAAATCTCAAAAGTTCATGTATGGCAAGAGGTGGAGGTGCAATTGTTAGTCCCGCCCCACTAGTAGAGATGGAGTTTCACATCCTTATATACGGAAGTCTCTCCACTTCACTAAGTGACTAGTATGGGGAGAGAAAGAGATCACGACACTCACACTGGCCTTGCCTTGACGGGCTCGGTCTAGGCCTCTAGGGTGACGGCATGTGGCATGTGCATGATCGTGACAAAAGAATGTCTGGTTCTCTTATATATATGACCTACCGGGGACTACCAAAGAGACATTGAACCATGCTAGGTTTTTCCCTCTTCTCGCTTTTGTGCCGTCATCGTAATCCACTCCATCCAAGCACCTTAGTTCACCAACTCACAAGAGAGCGGGTCTCCGGAACCTCTCGCTTTTGTGATCTTGCACCGAGAGAGGGCGGACAAGGGTTTTGGGAAGCATTTCACACAGCTGCTCGTGTTTCTTCACCACGGATATGTGTGAGACATTGTTGTTGAAACTATCTAGTATGAACGAAATAATTTCGGACCTCACCGACATATGCGAAATTTCAGAAATTATTTCAGATTTCGAAATTTTAAATTTCACTTAATTTTAATGAATATTTTCATAATTTAAATTTATTTTGAAACCAGTTTGAATCTGCATCGAAGTTTCGGGCTTAAAAATATTTCAAAACCCACTGAAATATGCGAAATTTCAAAAAATTCTCTGAAATTTCATTGATTTTTTTAACTCTGCAAGCAAGAATCTTGCACTATAAAACCGTCGAAATGCAGTTCCATTTCGTCTTGTCTTTCCCTGCAAGAACTGGCCTGTCAATAGGTATGCATAACTTTCCAGAACGGTATGTCCGATCAACCAGGAGCTTACTTGCTAAGTTTGTCTTCTTTTACAGTCCAATCATTACCATTGTACGATCGCTAGCAGCAGATGTGGGTGGGTAGTAGGTGTGAAAATTCCTGCGTACGGTCTTGATCATTGATAGCGTGCAAAACTCAAGCTGGAATATTAGAGATAAGGATTAAGACAGAGAAGAAAAGACAAAGTAACCTAGTGCTGTACACGGATGAGTTAAATGGTTTTCCACTTCTTAGATGCTCACTGTTCAGGCCTACTCAACGTGCATCGATCTATAACTATAAGATGCACATGCACGTCTATGATCGGTTCACCATAGCGCGCGCATGCACTAGTCGATCGAGCATAATATTACAAAGTGTTGGAATCCCATTAAGCAATGGAGATGACGAGCAGCACGATGGTGAAGCCGGTACCGCACCCGCTCGTCGGCGAGAAGGTCCCGCTGACCATCTTCGACCGCGCTGCCGTGGACGTCTTCGTCCCCACCATGCTCGCGTAACCTGCGGCGGCGCCGGCGAACGAGGCGCTCAAGGAAGGCCTTCTCAAGGCCGTGGCGCCGTACCCGCACCTGGCGGGGCGCCTCGCCGTCGACCAGCTCGGCCAGCGCTTCCTCCACGTCAACAATGAGAGCGTGCACTAGTAGAAAATGGGTCTTCTGTCCCGGTTGGTAAGGGCCTTTTGTCCCGGTTTTTGAACCGGGACTAAAGGGTCGTTACTAATGCCTTGGCCCTTTAATCCCAGTCAAACAGGAACCGGGACAGATGGGCCTCCACTTGGCCGGTGCGCCGACACCAGGCAGGACGGCCTTTGATTCCGGTTGGTGGCACCAACCGGGACCAATAGGCATCCACGCGTCAGCATTCCAGGGGCTGGGTTTTTTTTACCTTTGGTCCCGGTGGCATCCACGCGTCAGCATTTCAGGGGCTGAGGTTTTTGTTTTTTTTTTTGAGGGGGGGGGGGGGGGGGGGTTTGGGGGTTTTGGGAGGTTAATTTAGATGTTTCATATATTGTGATAGCTACATAATTAATAGAGAGAACTGTCCTCTCCTATGTCCGTGCTTGGTCGACGCTACGTACTATATACGTATAGAAAGGACTAGACACGCTAGCTAGCTAGTAAGCAAACGAAGGAAACAGAAGATCGTCATGAATATATATGCATACAGAGAGAAGTGATATCGACCACCTCTCCTTCTCCGAGAGATTGGTCGAACAACAAGTTCTCGTATATCTATCCGACACTACCGGCTACATATATACAATAATTATCTCTTACAATATAATATCCTAATTATATACGAACACAGGATCCACATAGTATTCTCCGTCTTCAGCGATCACGTGGTCAAGGAAGAATGCCGCCAATTCCTCTTGAATTGCTCTCATACGAGCTGGTGCTAGGAGTTCATCCCGCATCCGAAAGATCTAATTTGAAGAAGGGGGTCAATACATATATGAATAAATGCAACTCAACACAAATGATGGTAATAAAATAAAATTGTGAATATTATTGCTTACGCACTTCATATTGTTCGTCAGAGTACCCTCGTTCACAGGTCGTGTGGCGGATGGACTCGCAAACGTAGTATCCACAGAAATCATTCTCTTGTTTCTGCCACAACCACTTTACAAGAAATAGAGGTCAATCAAACTGATAAGCAAGCATGCCAAATGGTATTGATGAAACTAGCGCTTGAATCACCAGGATATGCGCGAAACATGTTACTATAGTACTTACTTTCGGGTGTCTAAATTGCAGCTTCTTCGGCGGTCCCGGAGCTTTTTTTGGTAAATTTTCTCCAAACCCTGCCAGACAAAGAAAACAATTACTTGATATCAGGAAATGAACAAAGTTGCTGATATGGTGGATAATGATCGATTTAACTTACTTCTTGAGCATTTGAGTCATGTCTGCATAGTCCTGGGGATCTTTTTGTTTCGAGTCTAAGATGGTTACTAGTCCCTGCTCAAACTTAATCTCTAGGAGAATATAGTGGAACCTGTGCATGCATGCATAACTCATCAATTACATTACTATAACCTGGACTAATAAGGGAAACCGAATATGCACAAGACAGTAACACTCACTTGAAGTTGTAAGGAAAGAGTATTATATCTTTGTTTTCATTTATTACCAACGATCGTAGCAAGTTGGCATCGGTATCGTCGGCACGATATTTATCCTCAGTTGCATCTATGAGATTTGTGTTAATGAACCCAATATCGCCGATTTGTCTTCTCTTCAATTCGGCGATCTTCAATCTGCATAATATAGTGAGGATAATTATAAATACATACAATGAAAGAGCTCACCTATATAGAGAGACTTAATGACAGAATTAGTACTACTTACAGACAGTAGCAAGTGGCCGTTGCTTTATCGAGGGCCTTTTGATTGAAAAACTGGAAGAACTCCTCAAATGAAACATTCAACAGTTCAATTCCAACGAGGTCATGCTCCTATCTAACTCTCAGCGTCAAAGTATTCCTCCCCCTAGACTCTCTGCAGGCTTTCATGTACCAATCATGGAATCTTCGCATCATCGTTGTTAGAGATCTTTCATCTTTGACGAGAGGCTTCCCGTACTCGTATTTGTGTTCCTCCACCTCCAAGAACTCATAATGTACATCTCGGGCAAGTAATCTCCAAGATTGCTATAACCGGGCACCATCCTCGGATCATTAGTAGGCACCTTGAGCGGGGGCCACGATTGGTTCGCTTGTTCACCGAGCTGGGCAATTTTTTCCCAGCTCATCATTCTTTTAACCTTTGATCACCGACAGTACTTCCCGACCGCTCCGCTTCGACAAATGACTTTTCAATAATGTGCTCATAGTTGCCTTTCGGCGGAGACTTTGCTGTTTTTTCAGGGCAGCCAGAGTGCGCTTCGCTTTCACCGGATCTACCTTCTCCTCCGGAGGTGGATGTTTCTTTGCTTTCACCCCTTCAAAGAAGTTCCTCACGTCTTCTCGCGCGATCTCGGCGTTCTCCTCCGGGGTCCTCTCGTATGGTAACTTCTCTGGAGTCTTCAGAGAAGGACCGAATCTGTATTGCCTCCCGCCTCTGGCTGTACTACTAGACGCCGGCAGAGCAGACGGAGCGGCTGCGGCTGTCTTCTTTCCTTGCTTATGAGGAGGAGGAGAAGGACTACGACGCGCCAGAACAGCTGGAGCGGCAGTGGCTCTCTTCCGCCCTTGCTGATGAGGCGGAGAAGGAGGAGGCTGGCTGCTCGGGCGCGTCGGCGCAGGCGGAGAAGGAGGTGGAGTGCCGCCACGCGCCGGAGAAGGAGGTCGATGCCCTGATCGTCACTCGCCGGAGGAGGAGGCGGTGGAGGATGCGGAGTGCCCTGACTCGCCGGAGGAGGAGGCGGAGGCGTCCAGTTCGGAAGGTTGATGAGCTCCTTCCGCCATAGGCATGGAGTCTTCAGAGCAGAACCCAACCGAGTCTCCCCTTCACCGGTAGGGTGGTCAAGCTGGAGGTCCTCAAACCCTCTGTTATTTCATCCACCATCACCCTAGCATATCCTTTTGGAATCGGCCGGCAGTGAAAAGTTGCGTTGGGTTCAGTAGGAAAAACAGAGCCAACAGCCGCCTTGACCTTCAAATTCATCCATTGCGTCATAAGGTGGCAATTTTGAGACTCTGTGATAGCATCCACAGGATAGCTGGCAGGAGCCGTCAAGACATGCTCCGGCTGAAGCAGCTCGGTGGAAGCCACACTACTTCTCCGCTGAGATGGCGGGGTAGCTTCGGGGGAAGCTTCGGCAGTTCGTTTGCTGCGATTTGCTTCTCATTCCTCTATCGCTTGCACCCTTGTGTGCAACGCCTGCATTTGGGT
Organism: Triticum urartu; assembly: GCF_003073215.2. Classification (NCBI taxonomy): domain Eukaryota; kingdom Viridiplantae; phylum Streptophyta; class Magnoliopsida; order Poales; family Poaceae; genus Triticum; species Triticum urartu. Next base: position 655,232,702 of record NC_053026.1, read on the forward strand.
CTGCTGCACTTTTTCCTCCTCTCCTGGCATTTGTAATCGCCTGCGTCCGGAAAACCAACCTTCCACGGAACGGAGCCTGGCGTGCCTCGTGTCCGTCCAGGGTGCTCAGGATTCCCGAGGGCCATTGTGAGCTCGTCGTTCTCTCTGTCTTGAACGAACATCCCTTGGTGCGCTGCATCGAGATAGTGCTTTAGCTTCTTGACTGGTATGTTCATTTGCTCGTCCGTGCAAATGCATTTCCCTGATACAGGGTCCACGCTTCCGCCAACCCTGAAGAACCAAGTCCGGCAACGGTCTGGCCAGTTCATTGTCTCTGGTTCGATCCCTTTATCAAACAGATCATTCTCAGCCTTGGCCCACTTAGGCCGGGCTTTGAGGTAGCCACCTGACCCCATGCGATGGTGAAGCTTCTTCTTTGCAGCATTTTTCTTGTTTGTCGCCAACATCTTCTTACTCTTTTCCGATGTCTTGTAGGCCACAAATGCGGGCCAGTGATCTATGATCTTCTCATATCTGCCGAGGAATTCTGGTGTCTCTTCGTTGTCGACAAACGTTTTTAGCTCATTCTTCCACCTCCTGAATAGCTCTGCCATCTTCTTAAGAGCATGAGACTTGATTAATTGCTCTTTAACTGGCTTCTCCGGATCCTCCTGTGGCGGTAGGGTGAAATTTGCCTTCAGCTCAGTCCAAAGATCATCTTTCTGCATATCATTGACATAAGACACCTCAGGGTCTTCGTTCTTAGGCTTATACCATTGCTGGATGCTGATCGGGATCTTGTCCCTAACAAGAACCCCGCACTGAGCAGAAAATGCTTCCTTTGTCCGGATGGGTTCAATCGGCATGCCATCGCGCGTGATTTCTATGATCTCAAACCTTTCATCCGAGCGCAACTTTTTCTTTGGGCCTTGTCTCTTTACCGAAGTTGTGCTCGATCCGGAGGGCTAGAAAAAAGAAGAATTAGACGAGAGTTAATTAATATGTGTACATATCAAAACAATGAATGCATCAATTATCTAGTCATCACAGGCTTAACTATTATATTTGCCTGGCCGGACTCTGTTCGGTCACCGGAGCCGTCATCATGGGCTCCTTCTTGCACCAGCATTGGGTCACCGGAGCCATCATAATCATGTGTTTCCTCCTCCATTCTTCGATCACCGTAGCCTGCTTCTTCTTCACCCTGTTCTGCTTCCAGACCATCATTGTCGTTAAGATACGACATGACATCACCTCCGGCGAAGATTATGTCCCCCAACACCTGTTCTTGTTCCTCGTCTTCTCCGAACTCCATTGTTTCTGCAAATATTACAACATGGCAATTATTACACAAACATGACAGCATGTGGATATATTAGTGGCAAACGTAGACCTAGCTTATTCCGGGTTTGGGGTGGCCTCGGCAACGCTTCAAGGGTAGGGGCGCGGCGGGAGGGGGTAGGAGACCGACATCGTTTTTTCTAGGGTTTGGGTGTCCTCGAGAGTTTTGGTCGAGCGAGAGGGCCGGGGGGTGCTCCCGTGGTATAAGTTATCGGGGAGGGGGTAGGTCGACCTCCCCCCCTCGTGTTGAAGTTATCAGGGCACGGAGTATATCGACAACGACATATCCGATAAAAAATAAGAAGACGAAGAAGAAATAAAAAGAGGAGAAGAAGATATTAATAGAGGAGAAGATCAAAGAAAAAAAAAGAAGAAAAAAAGAGGAGAAGAAGAGAAAATAAACATCCTTTTCTTCTTTTTTCTTCTTCTTATTTATTTCTCCTCTTCTTCCTCTCCTCTTCTTCTCCTTTCTTCCTCTTCTTATTTTCCTTTTTCTTCTCATTCTTTTTCTTCTTCTTCCTTTCCTAGCTAGATATATAAAACTTTTCTAAAAATGTAACTTTTGCATACATACATGGGAAAATAATATTATCGGGGAGGGGGTAGGCCGAACCCACCCCCCTCGTGTTGAAGTTATCGGGACACGGGGTATATTGACAACGACATATCCGATAAAAAAAATAAGAAGACGAAGAAGAAATAAAAAAGAGGAGAAGATCGAAGAGAAAAAAGAAGAAAAAAAAGAGGAGAAGAAGAAAGAAATAGAGGAGAAGAAGAGAAAATAGAATATTCTATTTTCTCTTCTTCTCCTCTATTCCTTTCTTCTTCTCCACTTCTTTTTCTTCTTTTTCTTCTTCTTATTTATTTCTCCTCTTCTTCCTCTCCTCTTCTTCTCCTTTCTTCCTCTTCTTATTTTCCTTTTTCCTCTCATTCTTTTTCTTCTTCTTCCTTTCCTAGCTAGATATATAAAACTTTTCTAAAAATGTAACTTTTGCATACATACATGGGAAAATAATATTATCGGGGAGGGGGTAGGCCGAACCCACCCCCCTCGTGTTGAAGTTATCGGGACACGGGGTATATTGACAACGACATATCCGATAAAAAAAATAAGAAGACGAAGAAGAAATAAAAAAGAGGAGAAGATCGAAGAGAAAAAAGAAGAAAAAAAAGAGGAGAAGAAGAAAGAAATAGAGGAGAAGAAGAGAAAATAGAATATTCTATTTTCTCTTCTTCTCCTCTATTCCTTTCTTCTTCTCCACTTCTTTTTCTTCTTTTTCTTCTTCTTATTTATTTCTCCTCTTCTTCCTCTCCTCTTCTTCTCCTTTCTTCCTCTTCTTATTTTCCTTTTTCCTCTCATTCTTTTTCTTCTTCCTTTCCTAGCTAGATATATAATTTTTTTCTAAAAATGTAACTTTTGCATATATAAAACTTTTCCATGGACCATCATTTCTCATATATATATATATATATCCATCTATAGCCACATACATATATAAATGGAAAAAAATGCTATGAACAAAAATACATATATATCAATGCACACATCCATGGATCATCATTGCTCATATATCCATAGTCATATATAACAACTTTCTGTATATGAAAAAAAAACTTTATATGAACAAAAAACTTTCTATGAACAAAAAACATTTTTGACATATTTAGCACATTCTAAATTTTCCTAACTCTTTTACAACCACAAAAATTACTCCAACTTCATGACAGTACCCACACTCCATTTCACGAAAAACCTTCTTATCCATAGTTCAAAAATTTCAAATTTTATTCAAATGAAATTTTAACCAGATTCAAATTCCTTGCTGAAAACTTATTCTAAACCAATCCAAAAATTCTGAAATGTTGCCATCACCTTTGTCTTGCATCAGTACCTCACCACAAAAAATATCCTAAATTCTAAAAATGCCCAAAGCCATCTAGCATTTGATCAAACACCCTCTATATGCACTGTTCATATCTGGAAAAAAATTCAGAAATTTTAGAGCATGGAGCAGGGGCGTGTTGCTGCTGCTGCTCCACTCCTTCTCCTCTCCTCTCCTTCTCCTCTCCTTCTGCTCTTCAATGCGTCGGGGCCGGCGGCGACCATGGAGCAGGGGAAGAGAGCAAGGACGCTCGGGCGGAAGAGCGGCGCTCGATCGGGACCATGGGAAAGGGGGGGCTCACTTCGAGGGGGGCGCCGATGGCAGGAGTCCGGCGGGCTCGGGGCGGCACACGGTGACGGGGACGGCACGGGGCGACATGGACGAGGAGGGTGGGCTCGGGGAGGCACGTGGCGACAGGGACGATGAGGACGGCGGGCTCGGGGATGCCGGCGACAAGGACGACGCGGGCTCGGGGAAGTGACGGCGTTGGCGGCGGCAGCGTAGACGGCGAGGTGGAGTAGCCTAGCGGCGTTGATGTGCTCGGCGTCATCGGGGGCAACTGGTGTGATGAACTCTGCAAAATTTCTAAGTGCCACTTATATACCAAGAGCATTGGTCCCGGTTCGTGGCACAAACCGGGACCAATGCCGCCCTTTACTCCCGGTTGGTGCCACCAACCGGGACCAAAGGTCTCTTTTCAGCAACCCAAAGGCGGGAAGCGGAGGCCTTGGGTCCCGGTTGGCGCCACCAACCGGGACTAAAGGGGGGCATTGGTCCCGGTTGGTGCCACGAACCGGGACCAATGCCCCATTTAGTACCGGTTGGTGGCACCAACTGGAACAAAGGCTTTGCGCTGCCCGCGGCCAAATGTTTAGTCCCACCTCGCTAGTTGAGAGGGGCTCAGAGTGGTTTATAAGCCCCACTGAGGCTGCCCTTTCGAGCTCCTCTCAAATGCAGGCTTACGGGCCGAATCTCACACTATGCTGTCTGTGGGCCTATTGGGCCTTCTGCGGGCCTGAATCCTAGCCCAGGTTGGGTTTCTAGTCGTATTCAGGCCGTGGTGGCCCAATAGGTGGCAGTTTTTTTTATTTTTTCTAGTTTTTTTGTTTTGTTTTTTGCATTTTTTTTGTTTCTTGCTTTATTTTTTAATTCTGTTAGTGCCATTAGTTTTCAAATTTGAATAGTTAAAATTTGAATTCTTTGAAATTTGTGTGAATCACAAGTTTGTGATTAAGTTTACTATAAAAATAGTTTTTTTTCTATTTTTTGTTTTGTTTTTTGCATTATTTATTTTCTTTTGTTTTTTGATTTTTTTTAATTTTTTTCTTTTAGGTCAGCAAAATTATAAACTTTCTGTTAGTGCCATTAGTTTTAGAAAAATTATAAACTTTCTGTTAGTGCCATTAGTTTTCAAATTTGAATAGTTAAAATTTGAATTCTTTGAAATTTGTGTGAATCACAAGTTTGTGATTAACTTTACTTTTTTCCATTTTTTTTGTTTTGTTTTTTGCATTATTTATTTTCTTTTGTTTTTTGCTTTTTTTTTACTTCTTTTTGCTTTTAGGTCAGCAAAATTATAAACTTTCTGTTAGTGCCATTAGTTTTAGAAAAATTATAAACTTTCTGTTAGTGCCATTAGTTTTCAAATTTGAATAGTTAATGTTTGAATTCTTTGAAATTTGTGTGAATCACAAGTTTGTGATTAACTTTACTATAAAAATAGTTTTTTTCCAGTTTTTTTTGTTTTTCACACTATTTATTTTCTTTTGTTTTTTGCTTTTTTTAATTCTTTTTGCTTTTAGGTCAGAAAAATTATAAACTTTCTGTTAGAGCCATTAGTTTTAGAAAAAAATTATAAACTTTCTGTTAGTGCCATTAGTTTTCAAATTTGAATATTTAAAATTTGAATAATGGTATTACGAGGGCCGAACCATAAGACATTAAAGCATTTCAAATGAAGTGTGAAAAAGTTGAAAATTGGCATGGTATCATAATTTCACCCACATAGCATGTGCATATACAAAACGGACAATGGTATCATACTCGTCTGTTACAAAGTTGGCATGGTATCATCATAATAGTTGCGGGAGAAAGTCTTCACTTTTTCTTCGCTTGTGTCATTTTCTTATTGCGCCGTAACCATGGATAATCTTCATCAATCAGGATGCTTGGGTCAGCCTTGACTTTGAAGGGAGGAATTTCATGAAACTTTTCATAATCTTCAGACATGTCTGTCTTGCCCTCCACTCCCACGATGTCCCTTTTTTCCTGAAAGAACTATGTGGCGTTTTGGCTCATCGTATGATGTATTCTGTTGGGCAACGTAGTAATTTCAAAAAAATTCCTACGCACACGCAAGATCATGGTGATGCATAGCAACGAGAGGGGAGAGTATGATCTACGTACCCTTGTACATCGACAACGGAAGCGTTAACACAACGTAGAGGAAGTAGTCGTACATCTTCCCTATCCGACCGATCCAAGCACCGTTACTCCGGCACCTCCGAGTTCTTGGCACACGTTCAGCTCGATGACGCTCCCCGGGCTCCGATCCAGCAAAGCTTCGGGGATGAGTTCCGTCAGCACGACGGCGTGATGACGATGATGATGTTCTACCGACGGAGGGCTTCGCCTAAGCACTACAACGATATGATCGAGGTGGAATATGGTGGCAGGGGGCACCGCACACGGCTAAGGAACGATCACGAGGATCAACTTGTGTGTCTAGGGGTGCCCCCTGCCCCCGTATATAAAGGAGCCAAGGGGGAGGGGGCGGCCGACCAAGGTGGGCGCGCCAAGGGGAGTCCTACTCCCACCGGGAGTAGGACTCCTTTCTTTTCCTAGTTGGACAAGGAGAGAGGGGGAAAGAGGAGGAAGAGAGGAAGGAAAGGGGGGGCGCCGCCCCCCTTCCCTTGTCCTATTCGGACTAGGAAGGGGAGGGGCGCGCGGCCACCTCCTGCCTCCTTCTCTCTTCTCCCTCAAGGCCCATGTAGGCCCAATAAACCCCCCGGGGGGTTTCGGTAACCCCCCGGTACTCCGAAAAATAGCCGAATCCCTCGGAACCTTTCCGATGTCCGAATATAGTCGTCCAATATATCGATCTTTACATCTCGACCATTTCGAGACTCCTCGTCATGTCCCCGATCTCATCTGGGACTCCAAACTCCTTCGGTACATCAAAACTCATAAACTCATAATATAACTGTCATCGAAACCTTAAGCGTGCGGGCCCTATGGTTTGAGAACAATGTAGACATGACTGAGACAAATCTCCGGTCAATAACCAATAGCGGGACCTGGATGCCCATATTGGCTCCTACATATTCTACGAAGATCTTTATCGGTAGACCGCATAACAACATACGTTGTTCCCTTTGTCATCGGTATGTTACTTGCCCGAGATTCGATCGTCGGTATCCAATACCTAGTTCAATCTCGTTACCGGCAAGTCTCTTTACTCGTTTCGTAATACATCATCTCACAACTAACATATTAGTTGTAATGCTTGCAAGGCTTATGTGATGTGCATTACCGAGAGGGCCCAGAGATACCTCTCCGACAATCGGAGTGACAAATCCTAATCTCGAAATACACCAACCCAACATCTACCTTTGGAGACACCTTTAGAGCTCCTTTATAATCACCCATTTACGTTGTGACGTTTGGTAGCACACAAAGTGTTCCTCCGGCAAACGGGAGTTGCATAATCTCATAGTCAAAGGAACATGTATAAGTCATGAAGAAAGCAATAGCAACATACTAAACGATCGGGTGCTAAGCTAATGGAATGGGTCATGTCAATCAGATCATTTACTTAATGATGTGATCCCGTTAATCAAATAACAACTCTTTGTTCATGGTTAGGAAACATAACCATCTTTGATTAACGAGCTAGTCAAGTAGAGGCATACTAGTGACACTTTGTTTGTCTATGTATTCACACATGTATTATGTTTCCGGTTAATACAATTCTAGCATGAATAATAAACATTTATCATGATATAAGGAAATAAATAATAACTTTATTATTGCCTCTAGGGCATATTTCCTTCAGTCTCCCACTTTCACTAGAGTCAATAATCTAGTTCACATCGCCATGTGATTTAACAGCAATAGTTCACATCACCATGTGATTAACACCCATAGTCTACATCGATATGTGACCAACACCCAAAGGGTTTACTAGAGTCAATAATCTAGTTCACATTGTTTATGTGATTAACACCCAAAGAGTACTAAGGTGTGATCATGTTTTGCTTGTGAGATAACATCAGTCAACGGGTCTGTCACATACAGATCCGTAAGTATTTTGCGAATTCTATGTCTTCAATGCTCTGCATGGAGCTACTCTAGCTAATTGCTCCCACTTTCAATATGTATCTAGATTGAGACTTAGAGTCATCCAGATCTGTGTCAAGACTTGCATCGACGTAACTTTTTACGACGAACCTTTTTGTCACGTCCATAATTGAGAAACATATCCTTATTTCACTAAGGATAATTCTGACCGCTGTCCAGTGATCTACTCCTAGATCACTATTGTACTTCCTTGCCAAATCAGTGCAGGGTATACAATAGATCTGGTATACAGCATGACATACTTTATAGAACCTATGGCCAAGGCATAGGGAATGACTTTCATTCTCTTTCTATCTTCTGCCGTGGTCGGGCTTTGAGTCTTACTCAACTTCACACCTTGTAATACAGGCAAGAACTCTTTCTTTGACTGCTCCATTTTGAACTACTTCAAAATCTTGTCAAGGTATATACTCATTGAAAAAACTTATCAAGCATCTTGATCTTATCTCTATAGATCTTGAAGCTCAATATGTAAGCAGCTTCACCGAAGTCTTTCTTTGAAAAACTCCTTTCAAACACTCCTTTATGCTTTACAGAATAATTCTACATTATTTCCGATCAACAATATGTCATTCACATATACTTATCAGAAATGCTGTAGTGCTCCCATTCACTTTCTCGTAAATACAGGCTTCACCGCAAGTCTGTATAAAACTATATGCTTTGATCAACTCATCAAAGCGTATATTCCAACTCCGAGATGCTTGCACCAGTCCACAGATGGATCGCTGGAGTTTGCACATTTTGTTAGCACCTTTCGGATTGACAAAACCTTCTGGTTGCATCATATACAACTCTTCTTTAATAAATCCATTAAGGAATGCATTTTTGTTTATCCATTTGCCAGATTTCATAAAATGCGGCAATTACTAACATGATTCGGACATGCTCAAGCATAGATACGAGTGAGAAACTCTCATCGTAGTCAACACCTTGAACTTGTCGAAAACCTTTTGCGACAATTCTAGCTTTGTAGATAGTAACACTACTATCAGCGTCCGTCTTCCTCTTGAAGATCCATTTATTTTCTATGGCTTGCCGATCATCGGGCAAATCCATCAAAGTCCATACTTTGTTCTTCATACATGGATCATATCTCAGATTTCATGGCCTCAAACCATTTCGCGGAATCTGGGCTCATCATCGCTTCCTCATAGTTCGCAAGTTCGTCATGGTCTAGTAACATGACTTCCAGAACAGGATTACCGTACCACTCTGGTGCGGATCTCACTCTGGTTTACCTACGAGATTCAGTAGTAACTTGATCTGAAGTTACATGATCATCATCATTAGCTTCCTCACTAATTGGTGTAGTAGTCACAAGAACAGATTTCTGTGATGAACTACTTTCCAATAAGGGAGAAGGTACAATTACCTCATCAAGTTTTCTACTTTCCTCCCACTCACTTCTTTCGAGAGAAACTCCTTCTCCAGAAAGTTTCCGAATTTAGCAACAAAAGTCTTGCCTTCGGATCTGTGATAGAAGGTGTATCCAATAGTTTCCTTTGGATATCCTATGAAGACATATTTCTCCGATTTGGGTTCGAGCTTATCAGGTTGAAGCTTTTTCACATAAGCATCGCAGCCCCAAACTTTCAGAAACGACAACTTTGGTTTCTAGCCAAAACACAGTTCATAAGGCATCGTCTCAACGGATTTTGATGGTGCCCTTTTAACGTGAATGCAGCTATCTTTAATGCATAACCCCAAAACGATAGTGGTAGATCGGTAAGAGACATCATAGATCGCACCATATCTAATAAAGTACGGTTATGACGTTCGGACACACCATTACATTGTGGTGTTCTAGGTGGCATGAGTAGTGAAACTATTCCACAATTTTTCAAATGTACACCAAACTCGTAACTCGAATATTCTCCTCCACGATCAGATCGTAGAAACTTTATTTTCTTATTACGATGATTTTCAACTTCACTCTGAAATTCTTTGAACTTTTCAAATGTTTCAGACTTATGTTTCATTAAGTAGATATACCCATATCTGCTTAAGTCATCTGTGAAGGTGAGAAAATAACAATATCCGCCACGAGCCTCAATATTCATCGGACCACATACATCTGTATGTATGATTTCAAACAAATTTGTTGCTCTCTCCACAGTACCGGAGAACGGTGTTTTAGTCATCTTGCCCATGAGGCACGGTTCGCAAGTACCAAGTGATTCATAATCAAGTGGTTCCAAAAGTCAATCAGTATGGAGTTTCTTCATGCGCTTTACACCGATATGACCTAAACGGTAGTGCCACAAATAAGTTGCACCATCATTATTAACTCTGCATCTTTTGGCTTCAACACTATGAATATGTGTATTACTACTATCGAGATTCAATAAGAATATACCACTCTGCAAGGGTGCATGACCATAAAAGATATTACTCATATAAATAGAACAACCATTATTCTCTGATTTAAATGAATAACCGTCTCGCATTAAACATGATCCAGATATAATGTTCATGCTCAACGCTGGCACCAAATAACAATTATTTAGGTCTAATACTAATCCCGAAGGTAGATGTAGAGGTAGCGTGCCGACCGCGATCACATCGACTTTGGAACCGTTTCCCACGCGCATCGTCACCTCGTCCTTAGCCAATCTTCGCTTAATCCGTAGTCTCTGTTTCGAGTTGCAAATATTAGCAACAGAACCAGTATCAAATACCCAGGTGCTACTGGGAGCATTAGTAAGGTACACATCAATAACATGTATATCACATATACCTTTGTTCACCTTGCTATCCTTCTTATCCGGCCGCCAAATACTTGGGGCAGTTCCGCTTCCAGTGACCAGTCTGCTTGCAGTAGAAGCACTCAGTTTCAGGCTTAGGTCCAGACTTGGGTTTCTTCTCTTGAGCAGCAACTTGCTTGCTGTTCTTCTTGAAGTTCCCCTTTTTCTTCCCTTTGCCCTTTTTCTTGAAACTAGTGGTCTTGTTGACCATCAACACTTGATGCTCCTTTTTGATTTCTACCTCCGCAGCTTTCAGCATTGCGAAGAGCTCGGGAATAGTCTTATTCATCCCTTGCATATTATAGTTCATCACGAAGCTCTTGTAGCTTGGTGGCAGTGATTGGAGAATTCTGTCAATGACGCAATCATCTGGAAGATTGACTCCCAATTGAATCAAGTGATTATTATACCCAAACATTTTAAGTATATGCTCACTGACAGAACTGTTCTCCTCCATCTTGCAGCTATAGAACTTATTGGAGACTTCATATCTCTCAATCCGGGCATTTGCTTGAAATATTAACTTCAACTCCTGGAACATCTCATATGCTCCATGACGTTCAAAACGTCGTTGAAGTCCCGATTCTAAGCCGTAAAGCATGGCACACTGAACTATTGAGTAGTCATCAGCTTTACTCTGCCAGACGTTCATAACATCTGGTGTTGCTCCAGCAGCAGGCCTGGCACCCAGCGGTGCTTCCAGGACGTAATTCTTCTGTGCAGCAATGAGGATAATCCTCAAGTTACGGACCCAGTCCGTGTAATTCTACCATCATCTTTCAACTTTGCTTTCTCAAGGAACGCATTAAAATTCAACGGAACAATAGCACGAGCCATCTATCTACAATTAACATAAACAAGCAAGATACTATCAGGGACTAAGTTCATGATAAATTTAAGTTCAATTAATCATATTACTTAAGAACTCCCACTTAGATAGACATCCCTCTAATCTCCTAAGTGATCACGTGATCCAAATCAACTAAACCATGTCCGATCATCACGTGAGATGGAGTAGTTTCATTGGTGAACATCAATATGTTGATCATATCTACTATATGATTCACGCTCGACCTTTCGGTCTCCGTGTTCCGAGGCCATATCTGTATATGCTTGGCTCGTCAAGTATAACCTGAGTATTCCGCGTGTGCAACTGTTTTGCACCCATTGTATTTGAACGTAGAACCTATCACACCCGATCATCACGTGGTGTCTCAGCACGAAGAACTTTCGCAACGGTGCATACTCAGGGAGAACACTTCTTGATAATTTAGTGAGAGATCATCTTATAATGCTACCTTCAATCAAAGCAAGATAAGATGCATAAAAGATAAACATCACATGCAATCAATATAAGTGATATGATATGGCCATCATCATCTTGTGCTTGTGATCTCCATCTTCGAAGCACCGTCGTGATCACGATCGTCACCGGCGTGACACCTTGCTCTCCATCATAGCATCGTTGTCGTCTCGCCAATCTTATGCTTCCACGACTATCGCTACCGCTTAGTGATAAAGTAAAGCATTACATCGCGATTGCATTGCATACAATAAAGCGACAACCATATGGCTCCTGCCAGTTGCCGATAACTCGGTTACAAAACATGATCATCTCATACAATAAAATTTAGCATCATGTCTTGACCATATCACATCACAACATGCCCTGCAAAAACAAGTTAGACGTCCTCTACTTTGTTGTTGCAAGTTTTACGTGGCTGCTACGGGCTTAAGAAAGAACCAATCTTACCTACGCATCAAAACCACAACGATAGTTTGTCAAGTTGGTGCTGTTTTAACCTTCGCAAGGACCGGGCGTAGCCACACTTGGTTCAACTAAAGTTGGAGAGACTGTCGCCCGCAAGCCACCTATGTGCAAAGCACGTCGGGAGAACCGGTCTCGCGTAAGCGTACGCGTAATGTCGGTCCGGGTCGTCTCGTCCAACAATACCGCCGAACCAAAGTATGACATGCTGGTAAGCAGTATGACTTATATCGCCCACAACTCACTTGTGTTCTACTCGTGCATATAACATCAACATATAAAACCTAGGCTCGGATGCCACTGTTGGGGAACGTAGTAATTTCAAAAAATCCCCTACGCACACGCAAGATCATGGTGATGCATAGCAACGAGAGGGGAGAGTATGATCTGTGTACCCTGGTAGATCGACAACGGAAGCGTTAACACAACATAGAGGAAGTAGTCGTACGTCTTCCCGATCCGACCGATCCAAGCACCGTTACTCCGGCACCTCCGAGTTCTTGGCACACGTTCAGCTCGATGACGCTCCCCAGGCTCCGATCCAGCAAAGCTTCGGGGATGAGTTCCGTCAGCACGACGGCGTGATGACGATGATGATGTTCTACCGACGCAGGGCTTCGCCTAAGCACTACAACGATATGATCGAGGTGGAATATGGTGGCAGGGGGCACCGCACACGGCTAAGGAACGATCACGAGGATCAACTTGTGTGTCTAGGGGTGCCCCCTGCCCCCGTATATAAAGGAGCCAAGGGGGAGGGGGCGGCCGGCCAAGGTGGGCGCGCCAAGGGGAGTCCTACTCCTACCGGGAGTAGGACTCCTTTCTTTTCCTAGTTGGACAAAGAGAGAGGGGGAAAGAGGAGGAAGAGAGGAAGGAAAGGGGGGGGGGCGCCCCCCCTTCCCTTGTCCTATTCGGACTAGGAAGGGGGGGGCGCGCGGCCACCTCCTGCCTCCTTCTCTCTTCTCCCTCAAGGCCCATGTAGGCCCAATAAACCCCCCGGGGGGTTTCGGTAACCCCCCGGTACTCCGAAAAATACCCGAATCACTCGGAACCTTTCCGATGTCCGAATATAGTCATCCAATATATCAATATTTATGTCTCGACCATTTCGAGACTCCTCATCATGTCCCCGATCTCATCCGGGACTCCGGACTCCTTCGGTACATAAAAACATATAAACTCATAATATAACTGTCATCGTACTTTAAGCGTGCGGACCCTACGGGTTCGAGAACTATGTAGACATGACCGAGACACGTCTCCGGTCAATAACCAATAGCGGAACCTGGATTATCATATTGGCTCCTACATATTCTATGAAGATCTTTATCGGTTAAACCGCATAACAACATACGTTGTTCCCTTTGTCATCGGTATGTTACTTGCCCGAGATTCGATCGTCGGTATCTCAATACCTAGTTCAATCTCGTTACCGGCAAGTCTCTTTACTCGTTCCGTAATACCTCATCCCGCAACTAACTCATTAGTTGCAATGCTTGCAAGGCTTAAGTGATGTGTATTACCGAGTGGGCCCAGAGATACCTCGCCGACAATCTGAGTGACAAATCCTAATCTCGAAATACGCCAACCCAACAAGTACCTTCGGAGACACCTGTAGAGCACATTTATAATCACCCAGTTACGTTGTGATGTTTGGTAGCACACAAAGTGTTCCTCCGGTAAACGGGAGTTGCATAATCTCATAGTCATTGGAACATGTATAAGTCATGAAGAAAGCAATAGAAACATACTAAACGATCGAGTGCTAAGCTAACGGAATGGGTCAAGACAATCACATCATTCTCCTAATGATGTGATCCCGTTAATCAAACGACAACTCATGTCTATGGTTAGGAAACATAACCATCTTTGATCAACGAGCTAGTCAAGTAGAGGCATACTAGTGACACTCTGTTTGTCTATGTATTCACACATGTATTATGTTTCCGGTGAATACGATTCTAGCATGAATAATAAACATTTATCATGATATAAGGAAATAAATAATAACTTTATTATTGCCTCTAGGGAATATTTCCTTCAGTCTCCCACTTGCACTAGAGTCAATAATCTAGTTCACATCGCCATGTGATTTAATACCAATAGTTCACATCATCATGTGATTAACACCCATAGTTCACATCGACATGTGACCAATACCCAAAGGGTTTACTAAAGTCAATAATCTAGTTCACATCGCTATGTGATTAATACCCAAAGAGTACTAAGGTGTGATCATGTTTTGCTTGTGAGAAAAGTTTAGTCAATGGGTCTACCACATTCAGATTCGTAAGTATTTTGCAAATTTCTATGTCAACAATGCTCTGCACGGAGCTACTCTAACTAATTGCTCCTATTTTTAATATTTATCCAGATTGAGACTTTGAGTCATTTGGATCAGTGTCAAAACTTGCATCGATGTAACCCTTTACGACGAATCTTTTGTCACCTCCATAATTGAGAAACATATCCTTATTCCACTAAGGATAATTTTGACCAATGTCCAGTGATCTACTCCTAGATCACTATTGTACTCTCTTGTCAAACTCAGGGTAGAGTATACAATAGGTCTGGTACACCGCATGGCATACTTTATAGAACCTATGGCTGAGGCATAGGGAATGACTTTCATTCTCTCTCTATCTTCTGTCGAGGTTGGGTTTTGAGTCTTACTCAAATTCACACCTTGTAACACAGGCAAGAACTCCTTCTTTGACTGTTCCATTTTGAACTACGTCAAAATCTTGTCAAGGTATGTACTCATTGAAAAAACTTATCAAGCGTCTTGATCTATCTCTATAGATCTTGATGCTCAATATGTAAGCAGCTTCACCGAGGTCTTTCTTTGAAAAACTCCTTTCAAACATTCGTTTATGCTTTGTAGAATAAATCTACATTATCTCCGATCAACAATATGGCATACATATCTTTATCAGCAATGTTGTAGTGCTCCCACTCACTTTCTTGTAAATACAGGCTTCACCATAAGTCTGTATAAAACTATATGCTTTAATCAACTTATCAAAGCGTATATTCCAACTCCGAGATGCTTGCACCAGTCCATAGATGGATCGTTGGAGCTTGCATATTTTGTTAGCACCTTTAGTATTGACCAAACCTTCGATCATATACAACTCTTCTTTAATAAATCCATTAAGGAATGCAGTTCTGTTTATCCATTTGCCAGATTTCATAAAATGCGGCAATTGCTAACATGATTCAGACAGACTTAAGCATAGATACGAGTGAGAAACTATCATCGTAGTCAATACCTTGAACTTGTCGAAAACCTTTTTGCGACAATTCTAGCTTTGTAGATAGTAACATTACTATCAGCTTCCGTCTTCCTCTTGAAGATCCATTTAATCTCAAAGGCTCGCTGATCAATGGGCAAGTCAATCAAAGTCCATACTTTGTTCTCATACATGGATCTCATCTCAGATTTCATGGCCTCAAGCCATTTCGCGGAATCTGGGCTCATCATCGCTTCCTCATAGTTCATAGGCTCGTCATGGTCAAGTAACATGACCTCCAGAACAGGATTACCGTACCACTCTGGTGCGGATCTCACTCTGGTTTACCTACGAGGTTCGGTACTAACTTGATCTGAAGTTACATGATCATCATCATTAACTTCCTCACTAATTGGTGTAGTAGTCACAGGAACAGATTTCTGTGATGAACTACTTTCCAATAAGGGAGTAGGTATAGTTACCTCATCAAGTTCTACTTTCCTCCCACTCACTTATTTCGAGAGAAACTCCTTCTCTAGAAAGGATCCATTCTCAGCAACGAATATCTTGCCTTCGGATCTGTGATAGAAGGTGTACCCAACAATTTCTTTTGGGTATCCTATGAAGACGCATTTCTCTGATTTGGGTTTGAGCTTATCAGGTTGAAACTTTTTCACATAAGCATTGCAACCTCAAACTTTAAGAAACGACAGCTTAGGTTTCTTGCCAAACGATAGTTCATACGATGTCATCTCAACGGATTTAGATGGTGCCCTATTTAACGTGAATGTAGCTGTCTCTAATGCATAACCTCAAAACGATAGCGGTAAATCAGTAAGAGATGTCATAGATCGCACCATATCTAATAAAGCACGTTTACGATGTTCGGACACACCATTACACTGTGGTGTTCCAGGTGGCGTGAGTAGTGAAACTGTTTCACATTGTTTTAACTGAAGGCCAAACTCATAACTCAAATATTTTATTTCAGCGGTCATATCGTAGAAACTTTTATTTTTGTTACGACGATTCTCCACTTCACTCTAAAATTCTTTGAACTTTTCAAATGTTTCAGATTTGTGTTTCATCAAGTAGATATACTCATATCTGCTCAAATCATCTGTGAAGATCAGAAAATAATGATACCTATCGCGAGCCTCAATATTCATCGGACCACATACATCAGTATGTATGATTTCCAACAAATCTTTTGCTCGCTCCATTGTTCCGGAGAACGGAGTCTTAGTCATCTTGCCCATGAGGCATGGTTCGCAAGCATCAACTGATTCATAATCAAATGATTCCAAAAGTCCATCAGCATGGATTTTCTTCATGCGCTTTACACCAATATGACCTAAACGACAGTGCCACAAATAAATTGCACTATCATTATTAACTTTGCATCTTTTGGCTTCAATATTATGAAAATGTGTATCACCACGATCGAGATCCAACAACCATTTTCATTGGGTGTATGACCATAGAAGGTTTTATTCATGTAAATAGAACAACAATTATTCTCTAACTTACATGAATAACCGTATTGCAATAAACATGATCCAATCATATTCATGCTCAACGCAAACACTAAATAACATTTATTTTAGGTTTAACACTAATCCCGAAAGTATAGGGAGTGTGCGATGATGATCATATCAATCTTGGAACCATTTCCAATACACATCGTCACTTCACCCTTAACTACTCTCTGTTCATTCTGCAACTCCCGTTTCGAGTTACTATTCTTAGCAACTGAACCAATATCAAATACCGAGGGGTTGCTACGAACACTAGTAATATACACATCAATAATCTATATATCAAATATACCTTTGTTCACTTTGCCATCCTTCTTATCTACCAAATACTTGGGGTAGTTCCGCTTCCAGGGACCAGTCTCTTTGCAGTAGAAGCACTCAGTTTCAGGCTTAGGTTCAGACTTGGGCTTTTCACTTGAGCAGCAACTTGCTTTCCGTTCTTCTTGAAGTTCCCCTTTCTTCCCTTTGTCCCTTTACTTGAAACTAGTGGTTTTGTTTACCATCAACACTTGATGCTTTTCTTGATTTCTACCTTCGTCGATTTTAGCATCACGAAGAGCTTGGGAATCGTTTTTGTTATCCCTTGCATATTATAGTTCATCACGAAGTTCTACTAACTTGGTGATGGTGACTAGAGAATTCTGTCAATCACTAATTTATCTGGAAGATTAACCCCCACTTGATTCAAGCAATTGTAGTACCCAGACAATCTAAGCACATGCTCACTGCTTGAGCTATTCTCCTCCATCTTTTAGTTATAGAACTTGTTGGAGACTTCATATCTCTCAACTCGGGTATTTGCTTGAAATATTAAATTCAACTCCTGGAACATCTCATATGGTCCATGACGTTCAAAACGTCTTTGAAGTCCCGATTCTAAGCCGTTTAAGCATGGTGCACTAAACTATCAAGTAGTCATCATATTGAGCTAGCCAAACATTCATAACGTCTGCATCTGCTCCTGCAATAGGTCTGTCACCTAGCGGTGCATCAAGGACATAATTCCTCTGTGCAGCAATGAGGATAAACCTCAGATCACGGATCCAATCCGCATCATTGCTACTAACATCTTTCAACTTAGTTTTCTCTAGGAACATATCAAAATAAACACAGGGAAGCAACAACGCGAGCTATTGATCTACAACATGATTTGCAAAATACTATCAGGACTAAGTTCATGATAAATTTAAGTTCAATTTAATCATATTACTTAAGAACTCCCACTTAGAAAGACATCCCTCTAATCTTCTAAGTGATCACGTGATCCAAATCAACTAAACCATAACCGATCATCACGTGAAACGGAGTAGTTTTCAATGGTGAACATCGCTATGTTGATCATATCTACTATATGATTCACGCTCGACCTTTCGGTCTCAGTGTTCCGAGGCCATATCTGCATATGCTAGGCTCGTCATGTTTAACCTGAGTATTCTGCGTGTGCAACAACTGGCTGCACCCGTTGTAGATGGACGTAGAGCTTATCACACCCGATCATCACGTGGTGTCTGGGCACGACGAACTTTGGCAACGGTGCATACTCAGGGAGAACACTTTTATCTTGAAATTTAGTGAGAGATCATCTTATAATGCTACCGTCAATCAAAGCAAGATAAGATGCATAAAAGATAAACATCACATGCAATCAATATAAGTGATATGATATGGCCATCATCATCTTGTGCTTATGATCTCCATCTCCGAAGCACCGTCATGATCACCATCGTCACCGGCGCGACACCTTGATCACCATCGTAGCATCATTGTCGTCTCGCCAATCTTATGCTTCCACGACTATCGCTACCGCTTAGTGATAAAGTAAAGCATTACAACGCAATTATATTGCATACAATAAAGCGACAACCATATGGCTCCTGCCAATTGCCGATAACTCGGTTACAAAACATGATCATCTCATACAATAAAATTTAGCATCATGTCTTGACCATATCACATCACAACATGCCCTGCAAAAACAAGTTAGACGTCCTCTACTTTGTTTGTTGCAAGTTTTACGTGGCTGCTACGGGCTTTAGCAAGAACCAATCTTACCTACGCATCAAAACCACAACGATAGTTTGTCAAGTTGGTGCTGTTTTAACCTTCGCAAGGACCGGGCGTAGCCACACTCGGTTCAACTAAAGTTGGAGAAACTGACACCCGCCAGCCATCTGTGTGCAAAGCACGTCGGTAGAACCAGTCTCGCATAAGCGTACGCGTAATGTCGGTACGGGCCGCTTCATCGAACAATACCAATGAACCAAAGTATGACATGCTGGTAAGCAGTATGACTTATATCGCCCACAACTCACTTGTGTTCTACTCGTGCATATAACATCGACACATAAAACATAGGATCGGATGCCACCTCCTGGGCTGCTGCCCTCTCTCTCCCCTCAGGCCCACTAAGGCCCAATACTTCCCCGGGGGGTTCCCGTAACCCTTCCGGCACTCCGGTTTTCTCTGAAATCACCCGAAACACTTCCGGTGTCCGAATATAGCCGTCCAATATATCGATCCTTATGTCTCGACCATTTCGAGACTCCTCGTCATGTACGTGATCACATCCGGGACTCCGAACAACCTTCGGTACATCAAAATATATAAACTTATAATGAAACTGTCATCGTAACGTTAAGCGTGCGGACACTATGGGTTCGAGAACAATGTAGACATGACCGAGACACGTCTCCGGTCAATAACCAATAACGGAACCTGGATGCTCATATTGGCTCCTACATATTGTACGAAGATCTTTATCGGTCAGACCGCATAACAACATACGTTGTTCCCTTTGTCATCGGTATGTTACTTGCCCGAGATTCGATCGTCGGTATCTCAATACCTAGTTCAATCTCGTTACCGGCAAGTCTCTTTACTCGTTTTGTAATACATCATCTCGCAACTAACTCATTAGTTGCATTGCTTGCAAGGCTTAAGTGATGTGCATTATCGAGAGGGCCCAGAGATACCTCTCCGACAATCGGAGTGACAAATCCTAATCTCGAAATACGCCAACCCAACATGTACCTTTGGAGACACCTGTAGAGCACCTTCGTAATCACCCAGTTACGTTGTGACGTTTGGAAGCACGCAAAGTGTTCCTCCGGCAAACAGGAGTTGCATAATCTCATAGTCACAGGAACATGTATAAGTCATGAAGAAAGTAATAGCAACATACTAAACGATCGGGTGCTAAGCTAATGGAATGGGTCATGTCAATCACATCATTCTCCTAAAGATGTGATCCCGTTAATCAAATGACAACATATGTCTATGGTTAGGAAACATAACCATCTTCGATTAACGAGCTAGTCAAGTAGAGGCATACTAGTGACGTTTAGTTTGTCTATATATTCACACAAGTATTATGTTTCCGGTTAATACAATTCTAGCATGAATAATAAACATTTATCATGATATAAGGAAATAAATAATAACTTTATTATTGCCTCTAGGGCATATTTCCTTCATGTCTGTCACCGTACATCCATTGCCGGTTCATCTACGTGCATTATATATAATTAAGTGTGTCAAAAACCATTACAGAACATCATGAATAGATAATTAAGTGACCAAATTAATAGAAGTTCATCATCACATTAAAACCAAAGTACATACATAGTTCTCATCTAACAACATATAGCTCTACAGAGCATCTAGTTAATTAAACTATACATTGAAACTATGTAAAACATTTCAACGCGAAAACAAATGCGATCATAATCGCAACCAAGGTAACAATTGATCCAACGGCATAATGATACCAAGCCTCGGTATGAATGGCATATTTTCTAATCTTTCTCATCTTCAACCGCACTGCATCCATCTTGATCTTGTGATCATCGACGACATCCGCAACATGCAACTCCAATATCATCTTCGCCTCCTCAATTTTTTTTCCTTCAAGTAATTGTTTTCTTCTTCAACTAAATTTAACCTCTCGACAATAGGGTCGGTTGGAATTTCTGGTTCAACTACCTCCTAGATAAATAAAATCTATGTCACGTTGGTCGGCATAATTATCATAAACAATAAATAAACCAAATAGTTATAAAAAGATAATATATACCACATCCGAATCATAGCCAGGACGAGGGCCGACAGGGGCGGATACCAAAACCATCGCACTATATAATAACAAGCAATAATAAAAGTAAGAAAATTAGACAAGTATCTATCTAGCTAAAGTAAGAATTTTTTCTTTCAGAAAGAAGATAAGAACAAGAGGCTCACCACGGTGGTGCCGGCGACGAGATCGGTGCGGGCGATCCAAGGCGGTGAAGACGGGAGTGGGACGTGGCGGGCCGCTAAACCTAGACAAATCTCGAGGAAAATGGAGTTTTGAGGTCGAGTTTCGAGAGGAGAAAGCTTAACTAGTGTGGCTAGGGCATTTCATCGAACACCTCATATGCATAGGAGGTGAGCTAGAGCACCACAAAGCTGTTCCCTCGCTGGCCAAAAAAAACAGAGCAGTGTGGAGTGCTCTGCGGGGGGGGGCGAGGGGGGTATATATAGCCACCTCATTGGTCCCGGTTCGTGGCATGAACCGGGACTAAAGGTAAGCCTGTGGTTCTGGTTCAAGCCAACAACCTGGACCAATGATGATGGGCCAGGAGCGAGGCCCATTGATCCCGGCTCATCCCACCAATCGAGACCAAAGGAGCACGACGAATCAGGACCAATGCCCCCACGAGGCCCGGCAGGCCCTTGGCCTCACGAACCTGGACAGATGGCCCCATGGGTCTCGGTTCTGGACTGAACCGGGACTAATGGGCCACCTCGACCTGGCGGAACAAGTTGACCTGGCGGACGTGCTCGTCCAAGGCCGCATGGTCACCAGAGCCGACCACCTCTACCCTACAATACCAACCAGAGGCACTGATCTATCGATGGAGGCATTACTTCCTTTCATGACTCACGTCACATGTGTTGAAATATATTATTCATCTCTCCATCAGTTCATATTTTTGAATGAATTGATTGAAGCATGAATTCAATGACATGCATGTGCCAAACTGTTTATACAAGAGTGTACGTACAGGAGAAGATTGGGGTGGCGCTGCTGCAGATCCAGCTGAACAGGTACAAGTGCGGTGGTCTCGTGGTCGGGATATGCTCCCACCACCATACCGCCGACGGTTACTCCATGAGCATGTTCTTCACCGCGTGGGCGGCAGCGGTCCGCGAGAGTAAGGACTTCACCCATGCCAACCCAATTCCTCGACGAATAAGTAAATTTACCGGTGGCGGGATGTACCGGTGAGCTATACACCATCCATCAGCTTTCTCAAGATGCGTGTTGTTGACTTCGTATAAACTTGTAAATTGATTCTCTCTACTATACTAGTTGAATACAACTGACAAGACTGACACTGCATCTCTTTTTAGCCTTTTTATAGAGGAGAGAGAGTTAGAATGGAGACGAACGACGTATGCATGCAGTCCCTGTTCCCATACATCTCACATGCATTAATTTTCATCCTCATATTTTTCAATACTTGATATGTTTTGAACCGAATGTTCATTTTTGAAACTTTTTAAATATTTGAATATTTGGTGACAAGGCCTTCAAAACAAGATCAATCTTGGATATATTTGAACTACTTTTTATTTTACATATTTCAATTATCTTTCAAATAACTTTCATAAAACATAAGAATGTTTCGGTATTTCATAAAAAATATTTCATTTTTTGAACTAATCTCAAAAAACTAATTTGAATATTTTTGAATAAGTAATATTTCCAAACTGTTTCCCTCATTTCAAAGAATATAATTTCAGCCGTTTCAAAATAACTATTTCACAAATTTGAAAAAACACATTGCACCGATTTGAAAAACTAATTTCACTCATTACAAACTATGTCTCAAAAACTAATTCCACTTCTTATTTACAAAAAGAAATAAAAACGCATTTCACTCAGCAGAAAAATCAGTTTCGAACATTGAAAAAAGCCGTTTCACACCAAAAAGATTTATTGCACTTTCATTTCGGAAAACACATTACACTAGCTCAATTGAAAAACTATATTTCACTTGTTTCAGAAAACCGATTACAAAATACTCCCTCCGTTCGGAATTACTTGTCGCAGAAATGGATGTTCTAGATGTATTTTAGTTCTAGATACATCCATATCCGAGACAAGTAATTCCGAACGGAGGGAGTATATCTCAAAGAATATAATTCCACTCATTTCAAAGAATATTTGAAGAAAACCATTTCACTGAATTGGAGAACAATTTTTACTCATTATAAAATATATCTCAAAAAGTACTTTTACTGTTTCACTCATGTCAAAGAATATAATTCCACTCATTCCAAAATCAGTATTTCACTAGTTTGAAAAAACACATTTCACCGATTTGGAAAAGTGATTCACTCTTTACAAAGAAAATCTCTAATACTAATTTCACTTCGTATTGATGAAATATCTTGAAACGTATTTCCAAAACCTATTTCACACAATTCAAAAAGTTATGAATTGAAAAAACAATTTCACTTGCTTCATGAAACAGATTTCGCTCATTTATAAAAATACAATTTCACTTATTTCAAAACAATGGTTTCACTGAATTAAAAAAGACGTATTTCACTCATTTCAGAAACCTGATTTTAGTCATTTCAAAAACAAAATCACTAGTGTCGCATCTCTGAAATAACATGTTCACTTTGAAATATGTTTCATATGCATGATTGTTTTTCTTCAGAAAACGGTTTCAATCATTTCAATACTGATTACAATTATTTCGAATAAGTAAATTTGAAATGAATGAAATTGAAAATTTGATATGATTGAAATACCAAAAATTAAATTAGTTTAAATATATTCAAGATTGGTCGTGTTCTAAAGATCATGCGTTCAGGAATTTGAATATATAAAAAATTTCAGTGATAGATCATTACTGTTGAAGATATTGTGCACCTAAAATTTTAAACAAAGGGAAAATGTACGGATATGTTGAAGAGAGATGCTGCATGCATGCATGTGTACTATCTCTGTAAAAAGGTACTGCACTCTCCTGACATTGAATTGACTAAAATCAGAAATACAAGAGGTGCTATCCACCAAATACTTTCATATATACATGCATATGGTCCCATAACTTTACATATGTCAGTACACCATTGGTTGCAAGACCACCGGTAGCTCCCGGCTCCGGTAAAAATGACTTTGCGCATTCCTCGACCGCACGAAAACCGTCGTGCCGAGGAGCACGCCGATGCCGGTGTTCGACCATGGTCACTGGAGTTCACGCATGGGGACGGCGCCGCAACATACACCGTCGTTCCCATGGACAGGATAAAAAACATCACGGTGCACTTCACGGCGGAGTTCCTCGCCGATCTCAAAGCTCGTGTGGGCGCCCGCTGCAGCACCTTCCAGTGCCCGCTTGCGCACGTCTGGAAGAAGATAACCGCGGCGCGGGGCCTCAAACCGGAGGAGTTCACCAAGGTGAGGGTGGCCGTGAACTGCAGGGGCAGGGCCGACCCTCCCGTGCCGATGAACTTCTTCGGGAACATGGTTTTGTGGGCGTTCCCGAGGCTTCAGGTCCAGGATCTCTTAAGCTCGAGCTACGGCAGCGTGGTTGACACCATCCGCGAGGCCGTAGCACGCATCGACGGGGAGTACGTGCAGTCCTTCGTGGACTTTGACGGAATGACTGACGTGAATGGTGTGGAGCTTATTGCCACGGCGGCCCCTCCCAGCTCGATGTTCTGCCCGGACACAGAGGTGGACAGCTGGCTGGGGTTCAACTTCCATCAACTTGACTTTGGCACGGGGGCGCCTGCTGCTCTGCTGCCGCCGGACTTGCCCGTCGAGGGGCTCATGTTATTTGTGCCGTCACACAAGGCGAAAGGTGGCGTCGACATCTTCATGGCCGTCACAGACGAACACCTAACCGGGTTTAAGCATATCTGCTACTCCTTGAATTGATTGACCTAGCCCAGGCATGTTCTCTCGAAACAGGAATCTCGCCTCGCTTTATAAATAAAGTACGGATCAAATTACACCGTGGAACGATACAAAATGGTTTAAAATGCCTCTTACAAAGCAGATCATAGGATAACCGGATCGGTTAGATAATGAGCTAGTATGGCTCGGCTCGTTAATGTAACAAGCTGAAATCAAAGCTTGACTAGATTTCGTGGACCTCGCGAGCCGGCTCATTATACATATGGACAACAAATTATTGGGATGCAAAAAAGATTTCTAGAGCATGTAATATATACAGTACATATTAAGCATGTACTATAATGTACACACGCAGTTGTAATTTGCACATATCACAGGAAAATGTCTCGAACCAGGCAGAGGCGGAGAGGGGAATGAACAGTGTTGCTGACGCTACTCCCTAGAACCAGTAGCAAGGGACATGTGGTTAGCAAACTCAAAATTCACATAGAACCAGCAGCGCGTCAGCCATAAAGGGCGACCTTCCTTGGATGTTCGAGTAGGCGCTTGGGCCAGATTGTGAGATGGCTGATTTTGAACAAACTTAATGTGTTAAACGAGACTTGTTACATCGGCTTGTTTAACTAGTTTTGTAAACAATTTTAAATTAAATTTTGGCTCGACTAGTTAGTCACCGAGTCGATTTGAGCGCAATCACAAGTTGCTCATTTAGCTCGGGGGGTTTGGAGTTTTAGTTCTTATTCCAGCCGGAGGTGCTAAAATATGAAACGTTCTCAAATGGCGGGCACTGTATGGCCCTAGAATATATATTTTTGGACGCGAGTAGGGAGCAAGCGTGTGCTCCCTAGCGTCCCGTGGCACACTTTCCTTTTTAGGAAAAAACATGTCCACCCTTCTTCCCCCCCCCCCCCCCCCCCAAAACAAAAGGAAACTCTCCTGGTCCCCTCCCCCGATCGTGCGCAAGGGGGGAAACACGTGAGCTCCCCCTCCCCCCACACGCAAAAAACCATTGTTGAGGAAATCGTTAACTGGTAACTGCTCGGTTGGCTGGCGAGTAGGGGATTAATAGGCTAATCGGCCATTTAATCAATTAATCGGATGAATTATTAGTTTATCGGCTACTCGATGACCCTATGAGTAGGGATTAATCGGCAAGTTAACTGGTTAATCGGATGAATTCTTGAACAGGGCAAAAAACAGAAAGCTCCACCCACGCTCCATGTTGCCCTCTTCCTCACGAAACACACACCTTCCTTCTTTCACCAGCCCCCCCCCCCCCCCCCCCCCCGCCGCCGCCCATCTTTTTCCTCCCATATCTCATTCCTAATGAGATGAGAGCTACACCCTTGCAACTGACGGCCATTGTTGTGCACTGCAAAAGAACAACATGAAAAAATAACAAAAGAATCACATCAGTTCGCCCATGCAGGTACCGCATGCACATACTGTCTCCACCCCCTCCTCCCCTGCAAATTACTAAGCAGCTATAGCAGTTTCTTAAGCAAATCAAGTATTGACAAAAAGCAAGTCCTGGCAGTACATAAAACTATTTCGTTTCCCTTTCTCCAACAACTGGCTGTTGTACATCCAAATAAACCCCTTGATGCTTTTCTTAGGCTGCTTTTTGTACTAGGAATGTGTTTAGAAAACAAAAATAGGGCAGCCAAGTTATAGGTTCTATTTAAGAAAAATCAATGTTGGCAGTAAGCAACTTGTGTGTGTTCGAGCGTGATAGAACTTGATATGTAAGGGGAAAAGTGTGAGCAACTATAACAACTTTTTAAGCAAATCAAATATTGACACTAAGCAAGTCCTGTCAGTACATGAAAATTGTTTCTGTTTTCTTTTGTCCAACTATTGACTGTTGTACATCCAGAGAAACCCCTTAATGTTTTTCTTAGGTTCCTTTTTATACTAGAAGTGTGTTGAGAAAATAAAAAAGAGCAGCATCTTATAAGGTTTATTTAAGCAAAATCAGTGTTGCCAGTAAGCAACTCATGTGTGCTCGCGCGTGCTAGAACTTGATGTGAAGGGGGCAAAAGTCTGAGCAACCATTGAGCCGCTTTTAAGCGAAATTAAAATGGGTGGGAGAAAGCAAAATCACAAAATCCTACCATTTTTAGTTTGCTGTTGTACAAAAAGGGTTGGGCCTAAAAAAGGGCAGCAACTTCTATCGGCTTGCTTAAGCAAATCCAGTACTTTTATTATGCAATTTGTGATATGTTGTCATTAACTAACCTACTGTGCTCTTTATAGTATTCAATTTTACTGTAATCACTAAAAAACAATTGTAGGCAAGTACTGAAGTTTCTTTAGGCAAGTCCAAATGCAAAATCGGATAATCAAGAACACTTGATTCTCCTAGATAGTAAGGAACTAAGCTCCGGAACAGGATGGTGTGTGTGATGTAAATCACACATTCAGAAACATGAAAAGTCACAGGGTTGATCTAAAAACAACAGGCAAGTCACATACTTAACACTAGCAAGTCACATTCAAATGTCAAGCAAGTCCTACTCGAATGTCAAACAAACCATGTGGTCATTTGAAAAGGGGGAAATAAAAAGAGCTTACTTGCAGCTAGTGTTGAGTATGTGACTTGCTTGACATTTGAATTTGACTTGCTTGTGTTGAATATGTTACTTTCTTGACATTTGAATGTGACTTGCATGTTTTACATGTGTGATTTTCCTGAGACACAACCCCCTGCCCCCTCCCCCTAGGTCTGGGCCTAACATTTGTATGTGACCTACCATTTTTGTTTAACTTGCTTGTTCTGTGTGTCAATTGCTTGGTTTAGTAGTGTGAACTTTCCTAACCCTTGTTT
Organism: Triticum urartu; assembly: GCF_003073215.2. NCBI lineage: Eukaryota > Viridiplantae > Streptophyta > Magnoliopsida > Poales > Poaceae > Triticum > Triticum urartu. The sequence goes on from NC_053026.1 coordinate 655,260,295, forward strand.
TTTATTCCAAGTGATTAGCTGTGTGTTGTGTTTGTGAGCTTTGATATATGTGTGAGGTTTCGGAAAATGCTTAAATAAGGGGGAGGGGGGAGCTTACCCGCAGCTTGCCGTATTCCCCCTCTGTTTGTTGCTCTTCAATAGAATGAGATGAATCATGGTCAGGAGAGGCCGTAAATTGTTCTTCCCAATTGTGTTTTTTTGCTCGCCCCAACCATTTCTCCTGCTAAAAAAGGAAAAAAAACATCACCATAAAATGCATATTCAGGGTGGTTCGTATGAAACTTCCAGGACACTAACCAAAAAGAACTCGCAAGTTCTGAACCATATGATGAAAATGTGTAGGAAAAATAACACATGAGGAAAAGTTTGTGTGTTAATTGAGACCACTACCTATAGAGTGTTGGGAAAGTTTTGGCACAACTCAAAGCCACCTAAGTAACAAAACCACTAAAAACAAATTATGAACCATGTCAGGCACCTAAGTAACAAACATTAGGCAAGTTGAAAAGAAAAAACAAGCAACTACTTATCAAATGTCGTGCAAGTTTTGTCAAAAAGGGGGAAACCACACTAGTGCCAAGCTAAAAAAACTATAGATCTGGCGAATAGGTCCTCGTGCCTCTTCCACTCGCCATTGCTTGTCTGTGCAGTCCTCACCGCCGTCCTCCCATAAATCAAAGAACACTGGAAAAAAGGATTTAAACCTGCATATTCAAAACCCATCGAGTAGAGTTCTAGTGTAGGAAAGTTTTTTATCCTTCACATACGGGTGGATAGAGAAGGAACTGTGGTGATAAAGGAACATAAACAGCAGGGCAAAATCAACCGATTCTTAACCACTAGGTCTTCTCTGTATGCAAGAAGTAGACCATATATATATGTGACATTTTCATCTCACGTTAACACTAAGAATCTAACCTATATTGCTGATTACTCACTTCACACAGGTTGCCTAGTAGTACAAAACAACACACACCAAGCTCCATCAAAAACAGAATAAAAAAAAGACCATGCCATGCCACTAGTGCAGAACCGGGCAATAGCACCGGTTCGTAAGGCCCTTTAGTGCCGGTTTAGGAACCGGCTTCGGCACTAAAGGCCCCCCCCCCTTTAGTACCGGTTCAGCATGAACCGGTGCTAAAGGGGTACCACGTGGCACGAACCAGCTCCGGGGGCCGGGAGCCCTTTAGTACCGGTTGGTAAAACCAACCGGTACTAAATGGTTGTGGGTTTTTGTTTTATTTTGTATTTTTCAATTAAATTTGTGTTATCAATTTAATTTAGGATTGTTTTACGTTATAATGAGTTGTAGTCGTCATCATCATCATCATCATCGCATATTAATAAATAAATAAACTCTAGCTAGCTAAAAATCATCGTAGTCGTCTAATTACCACTATTTAATCATCATAGTCATTACCGCTAGCTATGTAATCATCATCAACGTTGGCTAGATTAAAGAGGAAACATTCACTTTGTAACAGAAGCAAAGAGATATCATCAAGTTCAACATAATCATCACTAACATCAAAGTTCAAGACACGGATCCATGAGACAAGTACTAATTAAGAGCATGAAGTAGTAGCTACTGATCCTTCTGCTCCCTCTCAGGTAGAATAGCATAGAACATGTATAGCTCTCCTGATTCATCATACTGGAGCATGCAGGTGAATCTCTCTCCTAATCTTGGGTTGCGCTTCTCCTTACTGCCCCCTAGTACTTCTCTGCGACCGTTAACAATTTTGCTTCAATCTTTCACTATTAAGCATTCTTCGCTTTTAGAAATCCTGAATGCACTCATGTGCAATGTAGGAAATCTTGGTCGTAAGCTAACCATTGACATGCGACCTTTTGTCTCGATCCACTGAGGCACAACTGTCATCGGAAGTCCCTGTTGAACAACATCATATAGTAATTAATATACTAAGCAATGAAAGTTTAGCTTCAAAAATAATGTATGCAAAAGATGCACTAATTAAGGACAAATATTTAAAATCTTACCATCTTTTGATTATAGATGTGACCGTAGTTCAATACGATCACCATTGGTCGCACGTTTTGAGTACTAACATTTCTAAGTTTAGGAAAAAAATTTGTCTTGACAGTATTAAGATCCTCAAGCCATGAAACATAATGACTTATCTCCTCGCAGTTTAGTTGAGCCCCGGGGCAGTAGTAGGTCCTGTCTACCAAGCGCCGGACATGTTTGCTTGAACCGAAATAAGCTGACAATACAAATTAGTTGTCAACTATTTTTGAATAAACTGTATGAAAGATATAAACATATGCATGCATGGTTGAGAAAAACTCACCAAATGGTAGGACTGGAGGCGTTTGCACATCGACCCAGATGTCTATATTACCTTCAATATCATCTTCCGGACGAATATCAAAGGTGATAACCATATCAGGCTCAAATGCATAAGCCTTGCATAGTGCTTGCCAAGTTTTGCATTCAAAATGGGTGTATGTGTCTCCATTATATAATTTGACGTTGAAAGTATACCCATGCTCCGTCTTCAAGTAAACTCTCTTTACCTCCATATCATCTATAGCACTAAAACCTATCTTATCCAAGACAAAAATTCTTGCATGGCAGGGGATGCGCTAGTAGAATAGTGAAAATTTAAAATTATAAGTTGAAGCAAATGAAGCATAAGTTTTGCATTCAAATAATAATTGACAAAGTGACTTACTGTATCAACTTCGAATGTCTCATCCAGCTTGATGCTGAAGCGCCTACCATCAACAAGGAAATTTTGGTCGCAGAGGCCACGCTGGTCTTCACAGTGTTCGCACATAATAAAATCTTTTTGGTCGTCAGATGACATTTCCTATGTTCATATAGGTGAAACATTAAACACCTATATCTAGCCAAATATATATTCATCTAACATTTGACATTAATATATCTAACTATATATTCAATTGACATTACTATATATTTAACTTTTCTATCTAATTCATCTAACACGTTGAGGCTATATCTAGGTGAAACATTAAACACCTATATCTAGCCAAATCTTTTTGTGATGTATGTCAAAGAGTGAAGGCAGAATATCAGAAGCCAGCGGGATTGTTACAGCCATTGCCGATACCCGAATGGAAGTGGGATAAACTAGGCATGGACTTTATCATGGGATTGCCCAGGACACGTTGAGGCTATAACTCGATATGGGTTATAGTCGATCGTTTGACAAAAGTAGCTCATTTCATCCCAGTGAAGAACCACTTACACCAGTGTTAAGTTGGCAAAGATTTACATGACCAGGATTGTATGCCTGCATGGAGTTCCGAGGACTATTGTATCAGATAGAGGAACCCAGTTTACCTCAATGTTTTGGAATCAGTTGCATGAAACTTTGGGAACCAGGCTTGAGTTTAGTACAGCTTTTCACCCGCAGACAGATGGACGGATTGAGAGAGTCAATCAGGTTTTGGAGGATATGTTGAGAGCTTGTGCGCTAGATTATGGATCTAGTTGGGATGACAATTTGCCTTACGCAGAGTTCTCTTACAACAACAACTATCAAGCCAGTTTGAAGATGGCCCCTTTCGAAGCATTGTACGGAAGGAGGTGCAGGACACCATTGTTGTGGGATGAAGTTGGAGACCGTCAGTTATTTGGACCAGATTTGATTAAAGAATCTGAAGATAAGGTTAAGCTGATTCGCGATAGACTTAAGGTAGCCCAGTCCAGGCAGAAGAGTTATGCGGATTCTAAACGCAAGGAGACAGTTTACGAAGTTGGAGGCAGAGTGTATCACCACTTCGAGGAGTGAAGCACTTTGGAGTTAAGGGAAAGTTAGCACCACGTTTTGTGGGACCATACCGTGTTTTGGAACGTATGGGAGAAGTTGCTTACAAGTTGGAGTTGCCCGAAGGATTGTCAGGAGTTCATGATGTGTTTCACGTTTCTTAGTTGAAGAAGTGCCACGCAGAGATGGCTGATGTTCCTCTCAGAGATAGAGTGCCACTGGAAGCGATTCAGTTGGATAGCGACTTGACCTACGAGCAGAAACCAGTCAAGATTCTTGATTTTGCCAGCCGAGTCACACGCAGCAAGGTTATCAACTTCTGTAAGGTTCAGTGGAGCCACCATACTGAGGATGAAGCCACCTAGAAACGAGAGGAGGACCTACGGAAGGATCACCCTTACCTATTTTCTAGCCAACCCGAATCTCGAGGGCGAGATTTATCTTAAGGGGGGTAGGTTTGTAACATCCCAAATTTCCAATTTGGAATGTTATGCATTAGATCATCATTGCATATCATATTTTATTGCATTTTGGGTTTGATCCTAGAAATTCTACGCAAGTCAAGGACCCACACAGAGAGTTGGAGATTTCGTTATTTTTCATATTTGAGTTTTCTCAAATCTTGAAAAGGGAATCGTTTGATTTTAATTATTTTCTCTTCATATTTTCTTTTATGAAAATAAAAGAGAGGGGATAAAATGACTTTCCCAAAATAAAGAAATATTGGAGACTTAATATTAAAATCAAATAGGATTTTATTCATAGTTTTATTGCTATTTCATTTGAAATTAGGAAAAATATGCGTTTTTCAAAATTGCATTAGAGGCCCCAATAAATGTGCACCTTGTACTTTAGATTTTTAGAGGACGGGAAAAATTTATTTCAGGATTTTTGGAGTCAGTTTCTTTCTTTTTCTGCACGTCGAAATATTTTAAAAAAAGGAAACCGACTCTGGGCTGTAACCGACTGGGACTCCGCCCCGCCGGCCTTTAAAGCCTGAGGAGTCGAGCCCCGTAGCCCACCGCTCCGCCCCGCCGAACCCTAGCGTGTCGCCGCCCGTTAGCCGCGCCGCCGCCGCCTCGCCGCGCTGCCCCGGCTCCGCCGCCTCGCCACGCTGCCCCGGCTCCGCCGCCTCGCCGCCGCCTTGCCCCACCAGAGCCGCGCCACCGCCGCCGGTTTTTCGTTAGAAACCGATCGTTTTTTTATAAATCCTAGTTTTGGTTTTTTTATTTTAATCGGTTTAGATCATTTTTTTGGTTCGGTTAAATAGTGGACGTTCGTTCATACGTTCGTTTTGAACGGTTTTCGCCCGTTAGTCACAGACAGCGAACGTTCGTTCATTAGCCTATTCGTTAGTTTTTTTCTCAGATTTTTTTCGTGATTATTTTCGATCACGATTTCTGATCCGATTTTCGTTTTAGTTTATCTTTTCGCTCGTTAGTCGGAATCAGGCGATTCAAGCACCTAGATCTTCGTGTCGAAGCCCTCTTTCTGTTTAACCAACTTGAACAAGATTTTGAAACAGTAAAATTTGACTCTAGTTCATATTAGTAATCGGATCTTGTTTCTTTCGAAGTTTGTGTTTCGTTGCTTCGTTCGATTTGATTCTTTTTGCAAACCGGAGTTCTTAAGTTGAACTTTCTGGTCAGATCTTCTTATTTGAGTTTTACCCGTGCTTCTATTTGAGTGCTTATTGTATGCTTGTTTGTTTGCGATAGATTACCCGGAGTGCGAAGCGTGCTACTACAAGTCTCTAGGTTTTGCGGATCATCAGCAAGGCAAGTAACACTTTGATCATACTTCTTTACTACCCAGTTTTATTGCATTAGATTTAATCCTCAAACACTAGCATGATTAGGATCTGATTAAATTGAGGGTTTTGGGAAGTAGATGAGGTAGTACCTATGCACCTGTTTATTTTTTAACCTTGGGAGTTATTTCTACGTTGCTTATATTGCTATGCTATACTCGTAGGCGTGAATTGGGTTTGAGAGTATTCATGAGAGATGTGAGCTTGTTAATTAATGATTCAACTTAAGGTGGCAACTTGAATACATATCTGGGTGGATTGCTTGTGGACACCCGGAGTACCCAGAGTTGTCCTAGGATATCCCGGAGGACCCGTGTGATCATCCTACAGCGCGCCACCCAGGCTCAAAGGGATCATAAGATTATTCATGCTAGAAACTTCCATGTGTAGCCACAAGCTATTATGTGCTCTAGCATAGTTGAGTAAGTCGCGTGAAGCTCTTGAAGAGGTAGACTAGCAGATGTAGTGGGTTGTAGGTGGTATAGTCTACCCAGAGTAGAGAGTTAATGCTTCAGAAAGACTGTGTCTCGAATCTCCGACCATGGATGTATTCGAGTCTTGTGGGGAAAATTGTGCAAACTTTTGCAGAGTGTAAAAACTAATCATGGTTAGCCGTGTCCCCGGTTATGGACATCTTGGGTATCTAGTCCTTGATTTATCATGATTGATCTCACCACTCTTAATTTAAAATTGATTGGGTTTAATGATGATGTTTAATTGGGATTGAGTTGGAGGAACCTTCTCAATGTTTAACAACTACCATGATAGTTAAATAAAATTTATTACTTTGTTGTAGGGAAAAATTGGCTTTTCGCAAAAACATATTAACCATACAGCCTCCACCAGCCAAATATGCATGTAGTGATAGCATTTATTTTTTTCATTATTCTCGTGTGTTACCTTGCCAGCATATTCCATGTGCTGACCTGTTTCGGGCTGCATCGTTTATGTTGCAGACTTTTCAGACGATGAGTAAGGAGCCATAGGTCGTTGTCTTTCACTCAGTGATGCTGTTGGAGTTGATGGACTCACTTTATCTTCCAAGTCTTCCGCTGTTATCGATTTAGATGGCCTTAAGCCATATTTATTGTTTTTGTTCTCTTTTGAAACATTCGATGTAATAAGTGTGTGATGGCTACTCTGCTATAAATCCTCAAGTACTCTGCGTGTCGGCATTACCGATCCAGGGATGACACTGATGCATAGAGATCGGACTGTTTGTGGTCTGGTCGCTACAAGACCGAGAAAGAGAGTCGGTGCTGCGGGGATGCCATCTTGCTGATATGCGCAAGGAGGAGGAGCTCGTGCTCATCCGACGCTGCGAGGAAGAGGAGCTCATGCACATCCGACATGGCGTCACGGACTATTAGAACGGCTGTGGCATCGTAACTTGATGATGGAAACTGTCGGTTGTGCTTGTTGCTAGATCGTCCCCTACCCATTGGTAATGAAAGTAACCAATGCATGGCAGTATTAATCTTACTTCTTCCATTTCTAAATATAAGATCTTTTAAAAATTTCACTATATACTACATATGATACAAAATAAGTAAATCTATACTTTAAAATATGTCTATATACATCTGTATGTAGTTCATAGTGTAATTTTTAAAATGTTTTTATATCCAGGTACAGAGGGAGTACATAGTAATCGTGATACTGCCACTGAGAGTCGATGTTCTAGTATACTAGCACTGTAATTAACCTTTACCGACGACTAACTAGCTTTATGAATCTCCTCACAAATCAACCCTTGTATATTTATGAAGTCAATACTAATGCTTTAGTGATCTAAAAACTTTTATATTAGTTTACGGAGGGAGTATCTTATTTGCCACTGATTGACTATGTGCGGTGTTGAGAACAAAGCTTAGCTCAATTGGCAAGCTGCGAAAGTTCATAGCCAGCCTACCAGTGTTTGAGTTTCGGCTTAAGCGCTTGGTGCTCACGGAGTTTTTTTATATAAAAATTGCCAACATGCTAGTCGTGCCCGGATTGGTCTCGTTTTTTTTACTATGTGGGGGTGTTGAGAACGAAGCATAGCTCAGTTGACAAGGTGTGGGAGTTTGCAGCCAGCCCACCAGTATTCGAGTCTCGGCTCGAGCGCTTGTTGATCACGGAATTTTCTTTTATAAAAAATGCCAACAGGCTAGTCTAGTCCTGGTTGGTCTCGTTTTTTTTTACTATGTGAGGGTGTTCTTGAGCTACTATATATTTGCGTGACGGGTTAGTGGAGAGCAAAAGCCAAAACTATTTAAGATTAGAGCTCCTAAGTGGCGCCTAGGATGGGGGCGCACACTGAGCCTCCGTGCAGGGCCTGCCCATGTAAGGCGAGCACTCGGTTTCCTCCTGGCCGCTTGAGCGCAGTTTTAACCGATCGTTGTTGAATGTCAAAAAGTAAAAAATCTGTGAATGTTAAAAAAGCTCACGGACTTTTAAAAATTCTCCACAAACTTTTAAAGAATCAGGAGTTAAAAAAGTTCACTGATTTAAAAAAACTGTTCGTCAACTTCAAAACAACTTCTCAGATTTTAAAATTGTTCATCAAATTTGAAAAATGTTCACCAATTTTTAAAAATGTTCATCGAATTATAAAAAATGTTCATGGAATTTGAAAATAGGTTCATTGATTTTGATAAATTTTATCGACTTTTAAAAAAGTTCATCAAATTTTAAAAAAAGTTCATCGAATTTCAGAAAAAATTCATAAAATCTGGTGAACTTTTTTCATAGAATTAGAATAAGAAAAAAGAAAAAGAAAAAGAAGAAGAAAAAGAAGGAAGAAGAATAAAAGAAAAGAACAAAGAAAGAACAAAAGAGTGAAGAAGATTAACATGATCACAAAAGGTGAAGTTGCTGGGTGGTTATCGCGTATTGCACTGAATCATACATTAAAGAAGAAGTTCCATTATCTGAATAATCTTTTTAAATGAGGAGTGGTTGCATCATTTGTTGAGTATAAAAATTATTAGGAAGTATAAGATAGATTAGGATTTGGTCATGCCTTGTCTTATACTTCAAGTTGATCTTTATACTTCTATACATATGTCCACAAGGCTCAAGCAATACAACAATAAATATACCACTACATCCCTCTCTCCCTATTAACATGATATCTGCCTAATTGGTCCTAAACCCTAGCCGCCGCCGCTTCCGTACCCGCGTGCCGCCTTTGGAGCAGTCGGCCTCCATGACCGCCACCGGGGTCGCGCTGCTCGTACCTAGGGTTCATCCGCCGGCCGTGTTGGCCGGCTGCCCTAGAGAGTCTTTTTCCCAAGCCCTTACTCTGGGTTTTTTTGCTCTTTTGCCGGTCATTTTAATCGGCATTTTCTTTTTGATTTTTCGATCGATACTTGATCGGTTTGCATTGCCCGCCACTGCCGTCGACCGAGTGCTCTTCTACTCCGACACCGGCGCGACCGACATGCTCTTCACCGACCCCGGCGGCCTCGCGCGACAGGCGGTTCCTCAAGACCGTCGTCCGCGTGCCGGCCCGCTCGTCGATCTACGCCGGCCGACACCGCCTTCTCCGACGAGACACCTGCATCGCCCCTTCTGCCAGCCTCGCGCCATTTGGCAGCCCATCAAAGCCGTCGTTTGTGCGCCGGCCCACCCGTTGATCCATGCCACCCGCCTCCGCCGCGTCTGCACGGCGCGGCCTTGCGGTCTGCCACGCCGGACTCGTCCTCGGCGGCGTCGGGCTGACTACGTCAGGCTCGTCGGCTGCCTCAGCTCGGGCACCGGTGCTACGTTGATCGCTCGGGCCTCGCTGCCCGGGCGCCGGCGCTGCTTTGGCAACCCGGGTGCCGGTGCTCACGCGCTCGTCCGTACGACGTCCCGCGTCGTCCCTCACGGCCGGCTTTATCTCGGACTCCGCCACCGGCCCCTCCACCGAGCGGCGTCCCCAACCTCACGCGCGATCGACATGATCACTCGCTCGCCGCCGCGATCCGGCTCATCTATGCCGCGTGACCGACCTGGCGCATCGGTTATGCGCGCCTCCACAGATCCCATGAAAAGCATCCCCAAGTTCAGCGCGCCCCTCCACCGATCGAGCAATGGGCTGTCGCTGCCTCGCCCCGTCGGACCGCAGTGCCGCCGCCCCGTGGTTCTCCTCGCGGCGGCATCTACTCGCGTGTCGCTGCAGCATCGCTCCTACGGGCCGTAGTGCTGCGATACGCAGTGCCAGCCGCCGCCCCGAGGCCGTCGCCGCGGTCGCACCGTCCCGCGCTCCACCGCTGCACCGTCCTTCGGGGCGTAGCGCGGCGGCCCGCGGTCCCCGCCGTCGCCTCGAGCTCTTCCCGGCGTCACCCCGACCTGCCTGCCGCCACTGCGTCGCCCCTTCGGGGGGTAGCGTCGCGGCCCGCGGTCCACTCGCCGTTACCGCACGTCGACCTCCCGTGGTATGCGTCGCGTCATCTCCCTTGGCGCGGGAACGCCACCATACACGCAGGTTTTCGTCACGCTGCGAGGGTTCTTTGCCTACTTTGAGCACCGCCGCCGCCCTCCTAACCTAGCCGTTGCTGCCGCCGTTAGGCCGCCGCCGCCGCTCTTCTTCGGCCGCCGCCGCTACCCCCGTAGCCGCCGCCTGTCCACCTCCTATGTCTTCGCCCAGCATCAGCTCATCGCTAGCGTGATCGTCATCTTCCCCGACCACTTTGTCTATTCAGACCACCATTGGTGATATCGGCCCCATGCCGATTGGCGCCACAACCGCCGTCAAGTCTTCTTCTCTGCTGGCCCTCCGACTCCTCGACATGGCGTACAGCTCGTGCAGGTCCCAGATGCGCGCCTTCATCCACGATGTGTCCCTGGGCCTGGCAAGCCTGGTCGGTGCTTCGTCAACTTCGTCTTTGTCCGTCTATGCATGCCCAGTGCTGGCAACACCGATGTGTGCCTTCGTCCATGATATGTCCCCGGGTTTGGCAAACCCGTCGCAACGCGTCGTCAATCACATATTCTTCTCGGCGCACCACTACTTCGACACCAGTGCGCCGATGCTAACTCGGCGCCCCCTTGCGCTTGCGGCTCCACGGCAACTTTCTCGACACCGGCCACCCTGAATCAACATCAACCATGGCATTCTTCGCACGGCTACCTTGACCACGGCTCCACCACGCACGCTCTCGGTTACCTCGACAAACGGCACAAAGGGCTACCGCCTTGCTTGAGCAACCACGTCGGTTACCACTCCAGCCATGACTCCGTGTTGCATCGACCGTTACGACCGTGGGGAGTGTCCGTCGGCTTGCCTTTGGATTCTTCTTTTTTTTGCGGGGCAAATAGGAGTTTTATTCCATAATGATAGGGTTACAGTCCAGTGGCAGTAATGCCTCAATACACGGAGGACCACGGTGTAGCCATACAGCAGTAGTACATTCATATCGACTATAACTAGCCAAACGATCTGCTACCCTATTTTGTTCACAGGAAATTTTCTGGGGAATAAACTCCCTATCAATCATCAAAAACTTTATCTCAGCAACTAGATGACCATACGCAAAGCGATCCAGATTATCGCCTTTGAGAGAAGCCAATACTGTCCAGGAATTAGACTGCACAATGATCGGGCCTTTAGAGTGTTGTTTCGCTAGTGCCATACCTTGCAACAAAGCGTGAATCTCGGCCTCCAACGCATCATTACAGTTAAATAAGAACCTGCATGCCGCGAAAATAACACTCCCATCATGTCTTCGTAGGACCATACCAGCGGCCGCCGACCCATCAGCCTTTGAAAATGCTCCATCCACCGAGAGGGCCACATGATCCACAGGGGGTTGTGGCCATGGCAGGGGCGGCGGTGAGACCTTCATCACAGGAGATGGAAGTAAATCTTCACATGTCATTTTCCCCTTAATGATTTCCTCTATAATATATATCCTTGACAGCCGCAACGAATTAAAGTAACTCTGCAGATGTTTGAGGTGGAGGAGTTTCTTTACCATGAACCATGTCTGTACGTAAGTTCCAGATCCTCCAAATCAACATGATTATCATATCCCGAACGGTGCCGTTGCATGAAGAAAGCAAACTCAGAAGCCAATCTCTTCCCGTATTAATCAACAAGTCACGGCCAGGCTCCAGTCTCACCGTCCGCGTCGCTACCGTTGTGACTGCGAGGGGATGTTGAGTATAAGGATTACTAGAAAGTATAGGATAGACTAGGATTTGGTCCTGCCTTGTCTTGTACTCCAAGTTGGTCTTTGTATTCCTATATATATATGCCCACGAGCCTCAAGCATTTTTTCAACAACAAATATTCTACCACATCCCTCTCTCCCTTTTAACAATTTGTACATTACCTTTTATATTTATATTTGTAAAAAAAAATCTATTGATCAAGAGGTATGCCAAGGTGCGCCACAACCTCTTGTAAATTTGGACATGGAAGATTTTCGGCCATGGATTAGCTAAAAGAAGTGGATGCATATATAATAGAAGTCGTTATCTTATTCCTTAGTACAGGAGCTAAGCCTTACAGCAACATGAGAGTAGCATCAGTAGTTCAGTACCACTCTTCTGATTGCCCTCGAACAGCATGTATGCAATGCATACAAATTAGGATCAGGTGACACACTTTCCTGTCGATGGAGGCATGTTGCATGGCCCTTATTGCTATATGTGCTAGTATATGCACGAACTGGCTAGACACAGGAGCAAAGATACTCATTGCACTTGATCCGACGCTCTAGCTTGTTGCCCTCCTTGCTCGTGCTCGTCTGCACTTGATCCATTGTGACATAGCTCAGAGGCAGAACTCCATCATCGCCGAACATGTAATGAGGTGGCGGGACTTGGTTGTCCTTCTCAGGCCTCTCTACCATGGCTTGGTGATCCACAAATTGATGATTACTTACCGGAACACAGCGACAACCAGTTGGCGGAAAAGTCGTCTGACATTTCATTAATTGGCCGACTGGACAAGAAGGAAAAATCCTGACCCTGGAGTTGGAGAGGAGGCGGCTGCCGGTAAATGCGGCTTGAAGAGAAAACACTAGCACCATGATAGTAGCAATGCATCTCTTTGTGGAGGACATGGCTAGCTAGTCTCTTGAGATTAATCTATGTCTAGTGGTGTGGGCTTACCTCGAGCAGTATTAATTTATAGTTCTGTATGTCTACTCGGCAGCCATGTGTGCTACCAGATGGACACCAGCACAAGTGTAAAACCGATGTGTTTGGCATGTAGTATTTGATTAGCATTAGCGTACAAGCCACCGCATGTGGAACACTCTAGGTCTTTGTACGTGTACGTAGTGCTAGCGCACAAGCAAAAAATGAAAATAGCTGGCATGTATTTAATCAGCACTAACGTACACACGACCGTATGTGGATCACTTTAGATCTTTGTGTATGTGTGCACGTGGTGTTAGCGTGCAAACTAATCAGCAATGCCACTGACATGTATCTAATCGGCATTAACGTACAAACCAAAACGCGATGGAGAACTCTAGATCCGTGCATAGTGATAGTGGACAATGTTTTTTTTTTTGCGCATCGATAGTGGATAGTAGTAGGCAATACATTTGGCAGGTAGTTAATCAGCATTAGTGTACAAACAATGACCGATAGAGCACTCTAGATTTGTGTACGTGTGATAGCGTACACACGCTAATGTGACCAATGCAACCGGCATGCATTTAATCGGCATTAACGTAGAAATCACTATCCCTTGAAAAAAAAACCCCATAGAAATCACCATGAAACAGTCCAGATCTGTGTACGTGTAATTTGTGCTTTCGTACAAGTTAATTTTCTTTAAAAGAGACCTGTTGGCCCAATTTGTGTTGTGGCCTTGTGGGCAAGCCCAGATATTGCGTTTGCCATGGAGAGGGAGTTTCTTAACTGTTGGCCCCGTGTCTATACTTGGTGAAAGAAACTGCATCAAATTCTCTGATGAAACACACAGACGTAGGGATAAAAATGGAGTGGAAAGTTTCCGCTTTTCCGGAGGAAAAATAGAAACGGAGAGGGAATGTGAAAACGGAAACGAAAATTTGCAAAATGGAAATGGAAATAGAATTTTTTATGCGAAAACAAAAACAAAAATGGAATGGTGTTTTCGGTGAAACACACGTGAAAACGGAACTTTCCGTTTCTGTTAATATGTAATTTCTGTTTCTACTATAGGTCCATGGCTGCTTTGTAGCCCAACTACAAAACAACATACAATAACACAATGAGTAGAATGAGCAGAATGTATCATTTGAATACCAATTTTTACTACAACACACATACTCAGCTAGACTCTATACGAAATTGTCATGTACTACTACAATACTACCATATGTTACGAACACAACCATATCATTTTGTAGCCATGTTAAGAATTACATCAAATTGTTTGTTTTTTGTCTGTATTTCTCTATGATTCAAGAGGGTTTTAAGTTCCGGTCAACACACAGTTTTGTTTCCGTGTCCGCTCTGTATTCGCTCCGTGTTTGTTTCCGGTAGTATCAGTTTCCGTGTTCGTTTACGGGGTTTCTGTATTCGTTTCCTTTTCTGTAAAAAATATATGAAAACAAATATGGTAACACCCAGTTCCATCCGTTTCCGCGCGGTTCTCATCCCTACACAGACAAACAAATGAACAAACCCTAGACAGATATCTGATTGTATGTGAACCGATCTATGGTTGAATGGTTAGGAAGACAATGGTATCCGCTGGATCTATTTCAGCTTTTCCGACGATGTGCGTTCAAGATGATGTGCCGTCTCAGTCTCTCGGAGGTGCTCATATGTGTAGTGTGTGCGTGCATGCGTTTATAGGGATAATGTATGTACACATGTATGAGCATAGGCGTTTGTACTGTGTTCGAAAAAGACATGATTGGGTAGAAAGAGACGATGCTGCCGCTGCGATTCTTGGGCTCTCTCCTCTTCTCCTTGCATTACCGGATGCAATCGGCGTCCCTTTGGTAACTGGATTCAGAATTATTGCTCGCTTTGCTATATTGTTCAAAGCCACGTTAAACGTGGGATTGCCGGAACTTCCAATCATCTCGTCGAATAGTATCAGCTACTTGATGTTTAATCATCACCCTCCTCTTAATCGTTGAGAGGGCACACACGTTAGTGCGTGACCCCCTCCCCTTAACGTTATTCTTTTGGCCAGTTAGGTTGTTAGATCAAACCAAGTGTGTCGTGCTATAGATTTATTGCAGGAATTAACCTAGCTAGCTTAGGTGTGATAAAAGGAAAACGTTTGCTACACTTGCAACAGTAATTCTGAAACAAAAGATGCGTATGACCGTTATTCTAAATCTCTTTTGGTTTGTGGCCTCCAGGTCAGCTAATTCGGCACGCAGACACGAATGGATATGATACTCGAGGGGAGCTAAGTTGGTGTGCGGATACTTCAGTGCAACAAGCTGCTATCTATTCTAAATCTATTTTGGGTGGTGATCTTCAGGCTCAGAAGTTCAAAGTAGTTCCGAAAGTACTGAATCTCTTTTGCTAAATGCTACTTAAGCTTGATGATTAGCTCTACTGGTGGTTCTCTGAAGGCATGTTGGGCATTGATTGACAGGAACACCGACGAATCTGGTTTTGGATTTGTCAACTAGAGGTATGACTATTATTGAAATTCGAAATTACTTGTACCTGAAGCAATTCTGAAGTTATTTTGGAGACCTGCACAATATTAACATACATGAAATTTCGCTCAAAACATGGCTCGACTGCTCAGGCTGAATAGGAATTTAAGTCTCAGAATATGAATTTAGGTCTCAGCACTGTTATACAAGAGATGTAGACAAATCCAAGACAAGTAATATGGATGAGTACCATATACAAGTTTCACATCGACCTATGCCTGGACTAATTTGCCACAGACTGGATTTTGGACCACCGTTGTGTTCACCAGCTAGCTTTAGAGCAACTCCAACGCGTCAACTCAAACCGTCACGTGCTTTGTCTGTTTTCTGTTCGTTTAGATCGGCTGCACGGACGTTAGTGTCTGTTTTTTCATTTGGGTCGGCACGTGCACCCAGTGCGAACCCGACCCAAATTGTTTAAATGCGGACTTAAAGAAAAGCAATCACGTTCAAACTTAAACTTAATTAAACATTAAAACCGGTGAGTCGCCGGCCAAAGTCCACATTTACATTAATTAAACATAAAACAAAAAAGTCTATGCCGCCGCGCACGCAACCCTAGGCATCCTGGTCGTTCGAACCAACGCTGGCAAGGTCGGCCAACGCTGGTGTGGTGCTCCTGGACGCCGCGGCGGCGTTGCTCCTCATGCTCGAGGGCAAACCACACCTCCCAATCGAGAGAGCCCGACGCGTACGCCGGCATCCGACGGTGCTCCGGCGTGAGGAGCTCCTGCCGCCTGCGCGGATCCTCGGCGTGCGCATGCTGTGACCGCGGCACCGGTATCAGCTGCGGATCCAGATGCCAGTCGTGCGGTAACTTGACGTCTGGGTAAGACAACGGCTGCCTGTAAAGCCAGTGTCACCGCATCTGGTACACCGGAATGTGTAGGCACTGCCTGGTAAGGCGGGCAAGCTCCGAGGGTGGCGGCGGAGAAAGCATCGAGGGCGAATTTCCCATTGCTCTTGCCGGAGCCTCTGAAGAAACCCATGGCTAGTTGTCGCCGGCGAGGGAGCGCGTAGGGGGCTAGATATGAACGGACGGTGGAAGTAGATGAACAACCCCCCCCCCCCCCCCCCCCCCCCCCCCCCCCAGCCCCGCACGTGGCACTCGTGGATTAAAATAGGAGATGATATACGTAGGCAACTAGTGCTACTCGCCCCAGCTTGTGGTAAGTTGGGCGCCGATTAGTGAATAGTTTGTGGCAGTTTCGGTCACTACAGTGTTTCCTACTCCCTCCTTTCTGATTTATAGGGTTTATCTCAAAATTTTAGTTTTTCCATTTTATAAGGCTCAGTTTGGTTGTTCCCCATCACATGTTCAGACTTCAAAATACATTAAATCATTGCATGCAAGTATTAAGAGAAAACTGACCAATGCATGCACTTTATGCATGCATGCATTGCAATTAATGCATTCGTAAACATAATTTTTTGAGGAAAACAACAGCATTAATTGGAAGAAAATTTCGTGAACACCGGCTGCAAAGCCCATCCTATGCGTATCCCTGCTCAGATTCGTCCACGTGTCCTCTCCTTACATCCGACCGCCGCAGTTCATTCCGATCCGTTCGCTCCTTCCGTCGGCTCGGGAGCGCTCGCTCGGCTCCAAATACGTGCGATCCCGGCTCCCTCACGAGGCAAGGCCGGCTGAGGCGGAGGCCCACATAGTCGGCCCTTTTGTCTCGCAGTCGCCCGGTTCCAAGCCTCCGCGTCTTTCGTCCGCCGCCGCCGCCGCTGATGGAAGGCACGGTGTGCCCAAACCAAGGTGATCCCGTCTCCGGCGCCGGCCTCTCACTCCCCCACGCGCACCTCCATCTCGCCCAATTCAGAACTGGTGACCCCCTCCCTTGCAAGTCTGAAAGTTTGTGTTTCCTTTTGGCTGTTAGCATGCAATTACCTCCTTCAGGTAAGAGGTTTGATTTGCTAATCGTACACGACCACATGTTAATCACATATTTTGATTAAACTGGGACGAACGAAGTGCAACCTAGCCAGCTCGTACTTGATCGGATTGTTTGATTCGCTCAGTCGAGCTACAAAATCAATTGCATCACTAGTTTCAGAGTAAAGAAAGTGTAGTTTCAGACCGAAGGGTGTTTATCTTACAGGAGGACGAACTGTACATTATTTTGCTATACGTCTGACAACTATCTGACCAAACTCACATGCTAATAATTCAATGCGATTTGTGCATGTCTTTGTAGTCGTGAAAGAGAAGTTTTCAAATTGGCAAGGATCCCCCCTGGTCCAACTAGCTAAGATGGTAGAAAAGGGAACAAAGAGCAAATAGAAGGTCACCTACTCATGCAGCAGTCATGCTTCGCCATCATTCTACTGGACGAAGACCCCGAAGTACACCGCTGGAACAAGACAACTGACGCCATGGAAACAACATCAATAATTCCTGATGAGTAGACTTAAAAGTAGGATTTTGAGATATTACAAATCTGGAGTAGACTTCGTGACAAATCGTGTACTAGTATATAGCTGATTGCTCTCTCTGACAATTTCCAACTATAATGTACAGTTGTACATTGTATCTTTTTTCATCTAAGATATATATGAATGAGGTGCTCGACCTCGAAGATTTAAATCAGAGGTCTGGAAATCTGAAACTATCGCAGGTGCTCGGCCTTGAAGATTTAACACTTAACACATTCTGTCGCATAATCAATGCAATCTCACAGAAATGCAGAAATGATGAAAAACCATACTCAATGTAGTACAAAATTATACCCAAACATTCTAAATGAAGACAAAATTCAGTCTACTACAGTGCATCAATTATAATTCATAGATACACCAAATGACATCAAAAAAATTGTACTCCTTATAGGCTGCCCGTAATACTAATCATCAAAAGGTAACTTTCTAGCAGCCGAGGACAATGTGGCATCCTGCTCAACCCCAAGTAAAAGACTTGTAAATCTGCCTTGGATAGATGGAGCAGACATGGTTGAAGGTTGCCCATACACATCATTTGCAAAGGTTAGCATTGTGGCATTAGCGTATCTGCCTTGGATCAACGGTGCAGCCATGATCGAAGATCGCCCTCGCCCATAGACATCATTTGAAAATTTTGGCATGGTATTAGTAATGTCAATACTACCAGCATTCACATCCTGTATCATAGAATATGAAATTGTTCATAAAACATGCAAGTCAAATATGAAAAGGGGATACTAACTCTGAGTCAAATGGTTTACCATCATTTCCTTCGGATCAATGCCGCCATCCCTATTCTGTACTGCATTTTTTCGATTTTCTCCTAAAGACAGACATATGAATTGAAAGAAAAGTAAAAGGATTAACAATAGAAGTATAGAATGGAAAAGGCTTGCTAGAATGGGTAGGATCGGTACCTTTCTTTTTAGCACTTTTATTTTTCTTCCCTTTCTTTTTTTCGAGGGAGATGGTTGCCCTTTACGCTTTGCGCCTTTCACCACCTGAGGAACTCTGAATGATATTGTACCATTTATTGTGTTTGTAGCACACTCAGCCGAAACTAGCGGAACCTCGCTAGATTTTTCCTCCATCTTGCTAAGAGTGTTATCTGCTTCCAAGTCTAACTTATCTATAGCTTTCTCGAAATCATCAAGTAGTTGTTTTGACCGAGTACAGTTCAATGCAACTGATGTAGCCTTCCTTGAGATACGTGCAGCTCGTGTTTTCAAGCTTTCCTCCTCGGATCCTTGTTTTTCAACATAAAATCCTCTTTTCGCATATTTTGTCCATCTTCCTAGTATATATTGTGGTGGCAAAATGAAAACATCATTCATATTGAAGACTTTGAATGCATGCTTGCACAATATACCTGCAAGATATGGATGTCATATTTCATCAAGTTGTATTACAGAGCAAATTGCATCATAAATTCTGTATATATACCTATGGATTCGAACTTTCTGCAACAACATGTAATAGTTGTGTCCGTGGTATTGAATGTAACTTTTGCTCCATGCTCGCTGTTCATATGTGTGACCATATATGTCAACACCGGACCGTCGGTTTGTAATAGTTTACAAGAGAATGAAAATTGGCTTTTGAATTCTGTTTCAAATTCTGAATACATCCGCCTTGTATATGATTCAGATGCGGTCTTTAGCAAAGGAAAATTTGGACTGTAAGCAACAGGTTTCTTTCGACGCGAACTAAAATCTGCATCCAACTCATTTTCACGAAGACTTCCAGAAACCTTCTCACATTCTACAAGGAGTTCTGAAAGACCAAGTCTCCTACGAAATATTTGCTTGAATACATTATTCATACCTTCACTCCTTTGAGTCGAGTTCATATCAGCTGTAAAAGAGTCACGATAGACAGCAGCCCACTTTTCCCTCAACTCATACAGCTTTTTCATCCATTCATTGTCCTCAAGGTTGTATTGATCCAACAATTCAAACCATTTTTTATTGAAGTAAATTCTGACCTATCTTCATAGACACATTTCTTAAAATCAGGTAAAAACTTCTCAGGATGCTCATGAATTACATGCCCATGATGTTTTGCAGCAT
Source organism: Triticum urartu (assembly GCF_003073215.2). NCBI lineage: Eukaryota > Viridiplantae > Streptophyta > Magnoliopsida > Poales > Poaceae > Triticum > Triticum urartu. The sequence goes on from NC_053026.1 coordinate 655,279,973, forward strand.
TAAGATAAATGTGCCACAAACAAAGCCGATGACTTGTATTTGGGAACACATATGCAATTGCTCCGTCCATGGCCTTGTCCTGATCAGTGAAAATAGTGCTCGGATGCTTGCCTGACATCGCTGTTAAAAATGTTTCAAAGAGCCAAACAAATGAATCGATACTCTCATTAAATATCAGCGTGGCACCAAAAATTACTGTCTGCTTGTGATGGTTGGTACCAACGAATGGAGCAAAAGGCATTTCAAACTTGTTAGTCTGAAAAGTGGTATCAAATGATACAGCATCCCCAAAACATGTGTAATCCATGATAGACTGACCATCTGCCCAAAAGAAATTAGCTATCTGGCCATCAACTTGATCTATCTGAATGGCATAAAAATGTAGGATCCTCTCTTTGCTTATTTTTCAAGTATTCCAACAGTGTCTGTGCATCATTTGATTCTAAATACTTCTTGCGCTCGCGACCAATCTCATTATTGCAGTCCATCTTTGAGAATGGTACTTTGTCAGGTCCTCCGTAAAATGCTACCATAAAGTCATATACCTGGGATGACTTCATCCCGGCTTTCCGTATCTGTCCAATTAGATGTCTATCCGCTTCTATAACACATCTTTGGGACCTCAGCTTGTGCACCTTATTGGGACTAGCAAGATAATGATTGTGCTCGGTTATAAGCTTTTGCACTGTCCAAATACCATCCTTGTTGACACTAAACTGAATACAAGCCTCACAACCTGTCCTTGTAGTGTCCTTAGATGATTGGGTATCTCGATGGCCTTCGTTACTGCAAACTATATATTTTCGAGATATACTTTTATCACCTCGTCGCTTTGTGTGACTTTTTCTGACACTGAACTCAACCTTGGCGGCATATGCGTTGTACATATCATAAGCGCTGTCCTCTGAATCGAAAGCCAATCCAACTTTTGGAACAATCAACGTTTGTCCAACTTTATCAATCGCCTGCCATACAATGAGTCCAGAGTTAAATTTATATTACCATAATGTGATGTGGGAAAATGTTTTTCTCATGCACTTTGTGAATTTGTTTTCCTAAGCTTACTGAAGAACACATATTAATTTTGAGCAGTCATTTGCCAAGTAATCAGTGCATAGTAGTACTAGAGTACGATGATCTTATGCCGACTGTCTGAATAGGATATCGCTTTTCAACCCGTACCTGCATTCTTTGCTCTACACCGGCGACCCCGTCGTCCTGCTGACCTCCTTCTTCATGGCGGTGGTCGTATCCTCCCGGACTCCTCCTCCTGACATGACGTGTGGGGCCTGCAAGTTCATGGCGTGCGCACAACCATTCTCATCCGCGAGATTTATGCAGGACAAGTCGTCGGCAGTGCCACCGTGGTCCGTCATGGCCGCTCCCGTCCTTCTTGACGGTACTGCAGCTTCAAACTACGGCGGCCATGAATATCCTTCTAGGCTGATGCGGCCATGCGAAGGAGAGGATGATGATGCGTTTGGGCGTGAGGCAAACATAGTTGTGCTCTCCCCCGGCGGAGTGAGTGCCGGACCAGGGTTCCCTCGGTCGCCACCAGTCTCATCTGCCATGATCAGATCGCCGCTATTCAAGGGAAGCAGATGCTATCAATCACAAGTATGCGTATCTAATTGAAAAGGCATAACGACGGGAGCTGATTGCCTGCAGTTATTGCAGCCGAGCGGAGCCGAGGGAGGCGGGATCGCACGTATTTGGAGCCGAGCGAGCGCTCCCGAGCCGACGGAAGGAGCGAACGGATCGGAACGAACGGCGGCGGTCGGATGTAAGGAGGGGACAGGTGGACGAATCTGGCCAGGGGTACGCATAGGATGGGCTTTGCAGCCGGTGTCCACAAAATTTTCTTCCCATTAATTGTGTGTTTTTACAAACTACAAAAATATTCCACCACTCATCATCTACCTTGGTTGGTGAGATTTTTGAATTGAGCCTTATAAACCGGAAAAGAGTGCGTACATGGGTGAAAAATATGTCTGATTTCTTTAGAGTTACGCTTTACACGTGCGTGCAAAACGTGCATAGGACCGTGACGGCCCCGTGAACAATATTTGCTAGCTATTAATTACAACATTCTTCTGGTCATCGAAATTTAGTTCCCGTCTTTAATGAGCAAGCAAGGTTCACATGCAGGTGGAGTGGAGTAGGCATGGACAAACAAAGGACACTCCTGCATTCATACGCCAGAAAACAAATGATGAGATCCTACTCCACTTTCATTCATTGAAACCCACACCTTTCTTGACACATGACATTGGATTGGATGCACTATCTAACCTACTGCCCCCATTAATTCATTCCCATGAAGTCCAACCCACCAACATAAATCTCCTCACCTTCTCCACAACTTCATCACAATAAACGTTGAACCCCACACAAACACTACTAGTAGTACTTCCCCGGCCGTCTCAAACATTCGCCATGCAGCGCCGCGCTCAGTATGGCAGCTCCGGCGAACTCGACGTATTTGGAGCGACGCGCTACTTCGACGGCCTCACCGACCTTGCTGACGGCCCGGTCACTGTCAGGTGGCCTATGCATCACCAGGAGGAAAGCTACCGCAGCACCCAGGAGCTGGGAGCCAAGACCAACTACAACCTCCCCGCCTTCTCCGGCTCCCTTGTGTCGCCGGCGGGGAGCTTTCGTAAGAATCCGCCAGGGATCCACGATGAGCCGTACCAGGTCTCCTCCTCGTCTTGTTCTCATGCTTGCAATCATGATTTGGGTGTGGTGGTGGGGGATAGGAGGCTGCAAGGCGTTCGGGTAGTGAGGGGGGCCAGCGGGGACGAGGAGAGGTGGGTGGTGAGATGCGGCGGACATGCTTTGGAAGATCAACACCATGTCGTCCATGAGAAGATTGCTGGCTCCAAATCAAGTGATGATCATCAGGTGGAAAAAGCGGAAGATGACCATGAGAAGATTATTGTTGATGTGAAACTGAGCGATGGCCATCAGGTGGAAGATGGCAATGATTGGGGCAGCGACACTAGCTCTGATCTATTTGAGTTGGATTTTCAAGATGTGAATACTGGCTAAATGGATCCAACTATACTGCCATTAACCGAGGACTAAAAGGTTAGCATCTAGTGAATGAATTTTTGGATAATGATCTTGTTCGTTAGTGACGTAAAAGTTTAAGCTTGCAGCGGTATGTTAGAGCCTCTCCAGCAGATCCCCAAAAGTTATATATAGAAAGAGATTTTCTGATTTAAGGAATTAACCCCTATCTAGCAGAACCCTCAAACATTTAGTTCTTGAAATTATAATAACTTGCCGTCCCTGAAAAGCCACCCCTAGATATTTTTTTTGTTTCGTCGGTTGTGGCATTCTGTTATTTTCAGATTTTCATTTTGATTCTTGCTCATGCTGTGAGCTGTACCGGATTGCAGACCTTGTTTCACTTTGGTTCGTTTAAATAAAATGTCCGTATACATTATTCTGATGCAGAGGCCGGGGGATGTTCTCCTTTTTAAAAAGAAAAGAAAAGAAGGGCAACTCTCAGAAAATTTAAGCAGCCAGCTCACCCCTCTCAGCCCTGAGCCACGCCACCGGAATCACTCCCCTCCCCACCCTCTCCATCACCTTCTCCTCTGTCGGTGGCATCGGAAACGGCCGTTTTCGTCGGTGTCGCAAAGCTTCAGCCTATCGCCGGCGAGCCACGATGTGGCTGCAATCAGAGACATATGAACTTGGCCCCATCTCCCGTGCATCCATCAGTTTATTGTGAAGATGAATGTACCCTCATGGTTAGATATGGCAGCAATATTCCTTATTTTCCTTCGATAATAGAAAGTAACTAATCTGTCTTCATTTCAGATGAAGTGGAAACGATAAAATACCAAATGACTAGTGTATGGATGCTGCTCTAGATGTTCTTTTCCCAGCACTTGACTGAAGATAGGCCAGTAGCAAAGAGAACAATATATAATAGCGAACGATTTTTCATGGTACTAGATTTGTGTCATCAAGACTTGGTTGATTATAGAGATTTGTTTTTAAGTGTACCATTTGACAAATGTTGTGTTGCTAAAATGGTATTGTAACCCAAAGACGCTATGTTATACTTTGTGATTGTTATCATTCGCAAATCAGCCTTCATAATTGTTTGTAGAAGAATGCAAGAGTTTTGTTGCCTATGGATCTTATTCATTAGGGATAAGTATATTTTTCATGCTCGAACTCTGGCGATAGTATAGAAATCGTCCCTCAACTCCCAAACCACTAAAACTCAGTCCCTCAACTATTTAAACCGGATATTTATCGTCCCTCGCGACGCTTAAAGTGGTTTTGCTATGACGCGGACCCGGTTTTGACTAAAACCGTTCACGTGGCCTGGTTTTGATTGAAAATGTGACAGTAATGTGTAATCTAGTTCATCATTTACAGTACATGCGACAGTAAATGTGCAGTAATATTCTGGATGTCTGCTTCAAGTTCAAATGTGACAGTAAATATGCAGTCTAGTTCATCATTTACAGTCAATGTTACATCTGGTGCTGCAAGTTCTCGAGTTGGAGGAAATAAAAGAGCAAAGAAAGTCCCAGCAAAACTACTGGACCATTATACCTGTACTCATGTTTGTGGTTATCCCTTGTGATTATGTCAGAATTCATGTATGTGGTTGCTTCTAAGACTAATCAATACTATTTCTCATTTACTTCGTTTGACTTTGAGAATTCCATTGTGGTTTGCTTGTAAGACTAATCAGTACTATGTTTGTGGTTATGTCAGACTATGAACAAGTGAACAATCTGCTATGTCTTCAGTTTACACAATGGTCTAAAATCATGTGAACAATGTGCTATGAATCCCATTCAGTTTATACAATGATCTGAAACTGAAACCATCGAGTTAGCATACAATTTGCTGTTACCAAACTGGACAAACATGCGACTGAGATGCTCTGAGCAAACCCAATTTTTCATAAATAACATAGGTCAGATTACATGGTGGTCAAAACCAGGCCACATGGACGGTTTTAGTCAAAACCGGGTTGACGTCATACCAAAATCACTTTAAGCATTGCGAGGGACGAAAAGTATCCGGTTTAAATAGTTGAGGGACTGAATTTTAGTGTTTTCGGAGTTGAGGGTCGATTTCTATACTATCGCCAGAGTTCGAGGACGAAAAATATACTTATCCCTATTCGTTAGAATAGGAGCAAGCCTTACAACAACATGAGTTGCATCAGTACCACTCTTCAGATCGCCTGGAACAACAACAAATTTATTAAGATCAATGGCATACTCTCATGTGTATGGAGGTACGTTGTATGGCCCTTATTGCTATATATGCTACTACACTTACGAGCTAGCTACTCGCAAACTTGCCGACACAGAAGTAAACATACTCATTGCGCTGGAATCAGCACTCTAGCTCGTTGTCCCCCTCTTGTATGCGCTGGCTGCTTCTTGATCATTTCTAATATAGTAGCTCAGAGGCCGAAAGGTACCATCCTCGACGGTATGTTGGGGCAGGACATGGCTGCTCTTCGTGGGCCTCACCACAAGTTTTGGTGATCCACAAGTCGAAGATTGCTCTCTGGCTCGCACTCGCAAAAAAATGGACCCTTAAATCATACATATAAATAACCATCTAGACAAGGGTCCCATACGTCAGGGAACATGGGGCCTCCATCAACGGTTGCTTGAAGTGATACCACCTGCACCAACACCATGATAGTAGCAATGAATCTCTTTGTGGACGACATGGCTTGCTAGGGTCGCTCTCTTTGGGTTAATTATGAGTCTTTGTCTATCTATGTACTCCCTCCGTTCCGAATTACTTGTCGCAGATATGGATGTATATAGATGTATTTTAGTTCTAGATACATCCATTTCTGCGACGAGTAATTTGGACCGGAGTGAGTAGTTGGTTAGGGCATGGGCTCACCTCAGCCAATGGTAATTTATAGTCTCATATGTCTATTTGGTGCAGATGTGCGCTGTTAGATGGACACCAACACAAGTTATTAAGCAATCCATTTGGCAAGTATTTGATCAGCATAAAGGTAGTACAAACCACCACATATATAGAGTACTCTAGATATGTGTACGTGTACGTAGTGCTAGCGCATAGGTGAAAAAAGCATTGCAACTTGCGTATATTTTGATCGGCATTAACGTACAAACCATCACCACCTACAGAGCACTCTAGATCTGTGTATGTGTGCCTGGTGCTACCGCACAAGTGAAAAAGTGATGCAGTTGCTTTGGGTAGGGTGTGGATACTCCTGTACTTTTGTTTTATTTCTTTGATCTGTTTTTTTTATAAAAGGGTCTCCTCATTACCTTGTATCGGTTCGGTTGTGTAAGCCTTTTTGAGCAAAAAGTGATCAAGTTGGCATTTATATTGATTGATATTATAACGTACAAGTCATTGCCTTTGGAGCACACTAGAGCAAGGTACATGCATGTTGTGCTAGCATACAAGTAAAAAGACAATGCTGTTGGTTGGCATTAACATAAAAACCACATATGGCTGTGTGCGTCATGATGATGCAGAGGCCGGGATATCCTCTATGTGCTGGAGCTTGATAATGAGGAAGACCTTGATGTTGATGAGTCTATCATTTCTGTCTACTTTTTTTTTGAATTGTGAATGAGTGTAGGAGGGTTTCCATCATTGTTGTCTACTAGTCTACCATTTATTTCTTATATGCCAAGGGCCTATTATTTTGTGTCATGTAGCTACCAATTTGTTGTTATCTAATCCGTTATTAAAGTTTTTATTATGCTTGTATCTGTTTGAAATTAAGAAAATATATGATTTGTATTATAGTAACATCCACGCCATCCGTATTCAACAACACATGTATTCGTATTTGCAGTTTTTTCAAAATAGGAAGTTAATTTTCTCTTTTCAATTGCTTTATTTGTCCTCAGTTAATGAGATGCGCAAATAATCATGCCTGATGTTCGGTACTTGTATCACTATTAATTGACATAATTAAAGGCCTTACCATTTAATTACTCTGCCGAAGTGTGCCTGAAGCTTTGAAGTCTATTAACCAACTATTATTGCATGAGGCTCACAATCTAGTCTATACTACGCTAATGATTGCATAGTTTTGCCTGCTACAGTATGTTTGTATGAAACCCTCTGCTGTTCATTATGCTCCCTAAGACTTTAATTGAGGCACATAATGGCCAACTGCTTGCTTATTTATACGCAACATGCTGTCTAAATTTGTAACTTGTCTATGTTTTTGATTGGGCCCCAACATCACGCTCCTCTGGTGAGCTAAGAGGGATTTCTGTATGCAGGCTGCACAGACTATCTTTTTTATAATTTTTAAAATATCACCTGCTTATGCTTCATGACGTGTAACATTTTTTTTGAAAGTGACGTGTAACATTATTGTTAGTCCTGTTTTGCCATGTAGTACAAAATAGTCTCTTGTTCGCTTCACTGTTGTAACTATATTTTTGCCCTAGTCATGTGTACTTACAGAAACATTTCAGGATGAAGTGATATCAATACAAAGATCTGCGAGCAGTGCGACATGGTCGTTACCGAATGATTATGGATTGGAATTGGAATGTGCTGATGTTCTCAAGCATCAATTAGAGGTGGCAAGACAACGTGTACATGATTGTCAACGTATAATCAACAAGTTGAGACTGGACATGCAGGTATTAGATGCAGGAGTCAAAAAAATAAAATAAGACACTGAGATAACCATGAAGGAATTGGAGATTTTGCAGACTAAAATTTGTGCTATCTGAATCCGGCCAATCCTATTTTCTGAAGAGATTATAGTTCAATTGAAGTTAAGTTGATGCGCGTCCATGATGTATGAGCTGTATTTGCCCAGTGTATGTAATTTGCTGTTTGTGTATACTTTATTATCACCTGTGCCGAACCATCACTACTAGGGAAAAGCCTATACACAGAATCTTACCAGCAACGCGCTTTAAAATCAGGCGCTGCTGCTAAGTAGCAATAGCGCGGGCCATGGAAACTCGCTGCTGAAACAAGTTTATCAGTAGCGAGTGCACTCCAAGAAGCGCTACTGCTAAAATTCCCACGACGCCGCCGCGAGGCCAGTTATAGCAGCAACGCGTTAAAATAAACAGCGCTACTGCTACGTAACGTAGCAGCAGCGCATTCAGGTATTAATCGCTACTGCTAAATTAACTACAAAAATTTATTCCCACCTCGCTCCGTGAAGAGAGTTTTACCCACCTTAAATATGTTTCTTCTACAACTTTCACAAGCACTTGGTCTTCATTGAACTCTATGTGTAGGATTTGTGGCCGCAATAGGAGTCCTCGCCAGTTCTTAAACCAACCGGCGAGGATTCCTATTGACAAATCAGATTGTACACAAAAAGACCATTGATGATCAATGCATTTTTTATGTCTATGTCTACTTTTACATACTGACACATAGCAGTAGTGCGTTCAGGCCGAAATGCGCTACTGATAGGTAGTTTAGCAGTAGCGCGTTTACCTATAGCGCGCTACTGCTATTCCATTCCATCTCCCCCCACTCACTAGTCTCATCCACAGATCACACTCACACACACTCACGGTCTCCTCCTCACCCCCCGCGCCGCTGGTCCTCCCCCGTCGCCCCTTCCCCGATCTGCGCCGCTGTCGCCTCATCCTCCTCGCTGGACTCGGTACCGGCCTCCTCCTCCGTCCTCCCTCCACTCGCCGCTGGCCGCCCCCTCCTCGCTCCGCCTTCCTCCTCGATCCGTCCTCCCTCCACTCGCCGTCGGCCGGCCCCTCCTCGCTCCGCCTTCCTCCTCCATCCTACTATCTTCTCCCTCCTCGAGTCGCCCCTCCTTGTCCCTCCTCCCTGATACATTTTGATTTAGTAGGCTTTCATATGTAACATTTTGATTTAGTTGATATGATTCAGTTGATTTACTAGGCTAGTTGATTTAGTTGATTTAGAACATTTTGATTTAGTTGATTTAGTATGCTAGTGGATTTAGTATGCTAGTTGATTTAGTTGATTTAGTTGATATGATTCAGTTGATTTAGTAGGCTAGTTGATTTAGAACATTTTGATTTAGTTTATTTAGTAGGCTAGTTGATTTAGTTGATTTAGTATGCTAGTTGATTTAGAACATTTTGATTTAGTTGATTTAGTATGCTAGTGGATTTAGTATGTTAGTGGATTTAGTATGCTAGTTGATTTAGTTGGTTTAGTATGCTCGATTTAGTTTTTTTGTAATAAGTTATTTTTTGGCAAAATGTAGGTGCCAATTTAGTTAAATTTGCCACTTGTTTCCTGTGAAGTGAATCGTTAATCCTTTGCTCATATTGCTTTAGGAAAATGGCGCCACCACCATCACCACTATGTCGACTGTGCAAGTCAAGGTGCGCCAACAGCCTTGCAACTGGCAAGCTGTTCGGCATCTACTTCCATCCGAGTTTTCGTCATGCGGCGGTAAGAAATTAGATGAAATGTAACAACTATTTTATTTTTAGTGTTGGCATTACTGCATTGTGTCATTTTGCTTTTCTTACACAGATCGTCCCATGCAATGTGAGGTTGAAATTCAACAAGATGATAGGAGACACTGTGACATTTGAGGCTCCTGGGGGGTCGTACACTATGGAGGTCGAGAAATGACGCAATATGTCACAGATTGGAGGAGATGGATGGGCCCGTTTCCTCGCTCGCATGCGTCTTACTGGTGGTGAGTTGATCAGATTCTCCTTCAGAGCAGAAAGACCCAAGCTGGTTGTCATTTATATCAACCTGGTGGAAGATGATGAAGATGACGAAGATGATGAAGATAATGAGGACCCACTCAATGAAGATGATGAGAACCCACTTCATGAAGCCATCATAGCTCAAAGAATGAGGCTGAGCGAGGAGGAGGTGTGCAACCTATGGGACATAATTCCGCCACGTGATGACTTTGTCAGGGTGCCATTCGTGACCTGCCTGACAAGTACCATGGTCGATCAGCATGAAATGGTATGTTATACGTACTACATGTAGTAATTTGATGATATATATATGCTTTATTGTTATACTTACAAATGTAAATTATCCGATTATATGCTTAGTGAATCCGATGATATGCTTAGTGTAGAGTCCAATGATATGCTTTGTGGAATCTAGTCGATGATATACTTTTGTGTAGAGTCTGATCACATGCTTATTAGTGTAGAATCCAAGGAACTATTAATAGTGTAGATAATCCATATATATACTTATTAGTAGAATTCATGATTAATTAGTACAAATGCGTAGTACTGTGTCTTTTGATAGTGTAGAAATCTAGACTTATTAGAAATATATTTTCAAGAGTATGTGTGAGGCTATTTATTAATTGGTATGTTTTTCTTATTCAGAGATTGCCAAAGAACCTATCTGTGATTTGTGGTATCGAGCCTGATGAAGAAGGCTCAGTTGGACTACGCCTTACCGCAAGGGGCTCCGTCACCACATGTACTTACCGCATGGGCACAGATGGTCGCACACACTTGAACTCGGTTGGGTGGAAGAGATTCCTCGTTGGCAAGAATCTTCGTGCTGGACAGGCCATCCTAATTACTATCAGGAACACCCACAGCCCAGGCTTGAGGATGATGATCGTCGTCGATATCATCTAGAACTACATATGTGTGTGTGGCTATATCATCTAGAACTACATATGATGATCGTCGTCGATATCATGTAGAACTACATATGATGATCGTCGTCGATATCATCTAGAACTAAATATGATGATTGTCGTCGATGTCACCTTGTACTGCTTGAGGATGCATGTTGAGTATATATGAAATTGTTATCTAGTACTCCCTCGGTTCCAAATTACTCGTCGTGGTTTGAGTTCAAATTTGAACTGAAACCACGACGAGTAATTTCGAACCGAGGGAGTACTACCTAGTACCTATAATGCTTTATGAAATTGATATCTAGTAGTACCTAGTATCTGGAAATTGCAGTTTATCGAAGCTGGAATGGGGAAATGGTGAAAGATATAACAGTAGCGCTCGACTGGGAAATCACTACAGCTAAGTAATAGCAGCACATTCCTGAAAAGCGCTGCTGCTATAGTCAATAGTGGTAGCGCGGGTACAGGCAGCGCTACTACTAAGAGTTAGCTGTAGCGCCTTATTGGTAGCGCGGGCACCCGCGCTGCTGATAGGCCTAAAACCCGCGCTGCTGCTAGCCTTTTCCCTAGTAGTGCATAATGCCCAGTGGGTATAATCGGCTATAATTTCTTTATTGTATAGTGTAGGATTATTCTACCTTTCGATGCCTTGATCTCTTTGTTGTAATAGTTTAGGCATTTTAGAGGTGATAGTATTGAGTAGGATAATTCTTTGAATATGCTATATCGTTCAAACGGGGGCCAATTCGCCCGACCATGGCCCTTCACGGGCCGCCGGATCCATGGGCCTTCTACGTCTCGTAGGATCCATGGGCCTTCTACGTCTCGTAGGATCCATGGGCCGCCGGCTCATTTATGGGTCTTGTACGGGCCTTTAATGGGCTGTAGATGGGCCTTTAATGGAAATCATACGTTTTATGGGCTGACCATAACGGGCCGTAATAGGCCGTATTTGGTGATGCTATGAAAATGGCCCAACAAACTAACGGTCCGTAAACGGGCCGACCGTAACGACGGGCTGAATTTGGCCCACAAACAGAAAATGACAGTAACGGGCCGTAAGTAACCGAATGCTGCAAATGAGCCCAAGAATAAATGGGCCCTCAGAAGGCCGAAAGTTAACTTGGGCTGGAAACGGCCCAACGGAATAACGGGCCGTTAATGGATATAAAGTGATACACTGTTCATTACGGGCCAGTTTCACCACAGGCTGTTAATGGGTGTAAAGTAATACACTGTTCATTACGGGCCAGTTTCAGCACGGGCCGCTAATGGGCCAAGAGTTACAAAGGGCCTCATATGGGCCGAAAGACGTCATGGGCTATACATGGGCCAGAAGTGAAAACGGCTGGAATCATATTGGATGGCCCAGATGACGCTACTGGGCCTAATTCGGATAGGGCGTAACGGGCCTTGGATTAGCAAGCTGTAAATGGGCTATATGCGAACAGGCTGTTAACACGCTTTCCATGGGCCGGCCCGCCAGCTTTTGACCAAGTCAAATGGGCCGGCCTTTTCACAGGAATGGGCCACTGCTGGGCCGTGCCATGTGTCGACGTATCATAGGCGCCTTCTGTCCAGTGAGTGGATGACATATGTCCCAACGATGTGCCGACACGTGTTTCCTCTAGCCAATGATGATTTTACACGTGGAAAATCCCCATTGGTCGGGGCTGTTAATGGGTTATCGGATCCAAAAACCTGACCCGATAGCTTAACGGCGTTCCGTTACGGTGGATGCCACGTGTCGGTCACCCTTGACGAAAGCACTTTTGTAACGCGCGATTTATCGTCATGGAAGTGGACACTTCCGTGATGATAATTTTGGTAAAGTCATAGAACACTTCTACGACAGCACAGGTATGACTATCTTGATTCTGTCATAAATTTGTCATGGATGTACATGCATGACAAAAGAAGCGACCTACTGTGACAAACACGTATCATCACGGAAGTGTATTTTTTTGTAGTGTTAAGTCTGAACCGTACAAAGGGCCCCATCTTTGGAGGTGTCTATGCTTCACGCCTTGCTGCATACTATAACATACCTATTAGGCACTATGAAAAAGAAGAAAAATTGCTTCCTACTGTTTATTTAGATTATAAGAGTATGGTAGCGCATGATTTTATTGTAAAGAATAGGGAAAGGGAGCTTAAATACAAATTGTTCTTTGATAAACATCATCCTGAGACTATTACCCTGTCTTCTCCTTCCTTGTTTGATTTATCTGCAGGCAAGTACCTTGTTCTGTTGGAGGCCATTCACGCCTATCGGAACCCTACATCAGCTGTAGAGCTAGAGCCGGAACCACAATTTGATCCTCCACGACAGTCTGATTACTAGTGGGATCCGGAGCTGATTGCTAGCCAGTGGCAATCTGAGTATCCATCACAGTACGACCCCAGTTACAACTTTGGATATCCACCAGGCCAGCCATGACCATAGACCAACTTACGCCAAAAGCCTAAGCTTGTGGGAGTACGTATTTCTCACCAACATTACATTCATGTTCACACACTCATTGCTAGATGTCGGTGCTCATACTTTTTCACTGTAATATCCATGCTAGTTTATTTTCCTTTTTATGCTTTCTTCTTGTGTGTTTGATAAACCTTAAGAAAAACTAAAAAAATAGTAGTAGCTTTTAGCTATTTTATTTTTCTTGTTGTAGTAGTAATAACTAAAATAAAACTCAAAAATATTTCCCTTTCTTCTTTCTCTTGTTGGGAGCTTTCCTGTGTAAATAGTTTTATTTCTTTTCTTTTGTTTGGGGGTCGATAGGAGAAGATCATGATTAAATTGTTGAAGTGACTCCTATATGCATTATCGTTGATTTAACCAAGAGTCCACATTGCCTTGTCTTCTCCTGTTTATTGAATGCTTGCAAATTCCAGCTTAGTCCAATGCACGTGCACTGTTATTATTATTCACATCATTCAGTCGTGCAAGTGAAAGGCAATTATGACGATATATGATGGACTGATTGAGATGGGAGAAGCTGGTATGAACTCGACCTCTCTTGTTTTTGTAAATATGATTAGTTCATCGTTCCTGATTCAGCCTATTATGAATAAACATGTTTGCAATGACAATTAGAGATTATAGTTGCTTATGCCATCCTTAATTATCTAGGAGCTTATAATGGTTTACCTTGCATGCCAACATGCTATTAAGATGGTTGTGATGTGGTATGATGGGGTGGTATCCTCCTTTGAATGATTCAAGTGACTTGACTTGGCACATGTTCACGCATGTAGTTAAAACAAAATCAACATAGCCTTCACGATATTTATGTTCATGGTGGATTATATCCTACTCATGCTTGCACTTAATGTTCATTAATTTTAATGCATGTTCATGACTGTTGTCACTCTCTAGCTGGTCGCTTCCCAGTCTTTTGCTAGCCTTCACCTGTACTAAGCGGGAATACTGCTTGTGCATCCAATTCCTTAAACCCCAAAGTTATTCCATATGAGTCCACCATACCTTTCTATATGCGGTATCTACCTGCCATTCCAAGTAAATTTGTATGTGCCAAACTCTAAATCTTCAAATGAAATTCTGTTTTGTATGCTCGAATAGCTCATGTATCAACTAGGGTTGTCCGTATCTTCCATGTTAGGCAGGTTATTCTCAAGAGGAGTGGACTCCGCTCCTCATTCACGAGAAAATGGCTGGTCACCGGGATGCCCAGTCCCATGCTTTATGCAAATCAAATCAAAATAATTGCAAACAAAACTCCCGCTGGGACTATTGTTAGTTGGAGGCACTCGTTATTTCGAGCAAGCCATGGATTGATGCTTGTTGGTGGAGGGGGAGTATAAACTTTACCATTCTGTTTGGGAACCGCCTATAATGTGTGTAGCATGAAAGATATCGACATCTCTTGGTTGTTATGTTGACAATGAAAGTATGCCGCTCAAAATATTATTTATCTCTGCTTTAAAATCGAGCTCTGGCACCTCTAGAAATCCCTGCTTCCCTCTGCGAAGGGCCTATCTATTTACTTTTATGTTGAGTCATCATCCTCTTATTAAAAAGCACCAGTTGGAGAGCACCTCTGTCATTTGCATTCATTACTGATTAGTTTACATTGAGTATGACTTGACTGGATCTCTTTTACCATGAATTACAATTTCTAGTCTATCCTTGATCTTTAAAGCTGCTCTGCATTTATGTTTTGCGGTCTCAAAAAGGGCTAGCGAGAGATCATCTTGTTATATCATATCATGATTGTTTTGAGAAAGTGTTGTCATCCGAGATTTATTATTATTGCTCGCTAGTTGATTATGCCATTGATATGAGTAAACATGAGACCTAAGAGTTATTGTAAATATAGTTAGTTCATATTCTTTGCTGAAAACTTGAATGCTTGCTATACATATTTACAACAACAAGAGCAAACATATTTTGTAAAAGTTTTTCTTTATCACTTTCAGTTTGTCAACTGAATTGCTTGAGGACAAGCAAAGGTTTAAGCTTGGGGGAGTTGATACGTCTCCGTCGTATTGACTTTTCCAAACACTTTTGCCCTTGTTTTGGACTCTAATTTGCATGATTGAATGGACCTAACCCGGACTGATGCTGTTTTCAGCAGAATTGCCATGGTGTTATTTATGTGCAGAAACAAAAGTTCTTGGAATGACCTGAAACTCCATGAAGATTATTTTTGAAAATGAAAAAAAATACTGGCGAAAGAATCAAGGCTAGGGGCCCACACCCTAGCCACGAGGGTGGGGGCGCGCCCCCTGCCTCGTGGGTCCCCTGGAGCTCCACCGACCTCAACTCCAACTCCATATATTCGTGTTCGGGGAGAAAAAAATTAGAGAGAAGGATTCATCGCGTTTTACGATACGGAGCCGACGCCAAGCCCTAAACTCTGTCGGGAGGGCTGATCTGGAGTCTGCTCGGGGCTCCGGAGAGGGGAATTCGTCGCCGTCGTCATCATCAACCATCCTCCATCACCAATTTCATGATGCTCACCGCCGTGCGTGAGTAATTCCATCGTAGGCTTGCTGGACGGTGATGATTTGGATGGGATTTATCATGTAATCGAGTTAGTTTTGTTAGGGTTTGATCCCTAGTATCCACTATGTTCTGAGATTGATGTTGCTATGACTTTGCTATGCTTAATGCTTGTCACTAGGGCTCGAGTGCCATGATTTCAGATCTGAACCTATTATGTTTTCATGAATATATGTGAGTTCTTGATCCTATCTTGCAAGTCTATAGTCACCTACTAGGTGTTATGATCCGGCAACCCCGAAGTGACAATAATCGGGACCAGTCCCGGTGATGACCGTAGTTTGAGGAGTTCATGTATTCACTATGTGTTAATGCTTTGGTTCGGTACTTTATTAAAAGGAGGCCTTAATATCCCTTAGTTTCCAATAGGACCTCGCTGCCATGGGAGGGTAGGACAAAACATGTCATGCAAGTTATTTTTCATAAGCACGTATGACTATATTTGGAATACATGCCTACATTACATTGATGAATTGGAGCTAGTTCTGTGTCACCCTATGTTATGACTGTTACATGATGAACCACATCCGGGATAATTCTCCATCACCGATCCAATGCCTACGAGCTTTTCACATATTGTTCTTCGCTTATTTACTTTTCTGTTGCTATTATTACAATCACTATAAAACACCAAAAATATTACTTTTGCTACCATTACCTTTTGTCACCGTTACCACTACTATCATATTACTTTGCTACTAAATACCTTGCTGCAGATATTAAGTTATCCAGGTGTGGTTGAATTAACAACTCAGCTGCTAATACTTGAGAATATTCTTTGGCTCCCCTTGTGTCGAATCAATAAATTTGGGTTGAATACTCTACCCTCGAAAACTGTTGCGATCCTCTATACTTGTGGGTTATCATACATGCAACGGGCTCTGAAAATAATTGTCCTGTTCATATGCCCAACAACACCGTTTTGTTGAGGAGTATAATGAACGATGTAATGTCTAACAATACCTTCAGACTTGCAATGATTCTTAAATTGGTTAGAACAGAATTCCATACCATTATAAGTGCGAAGTATTTTCACCTTCTTTTTGGTCTGCCTTTCAATCATAATCTTCCACAACTTAAAAACAAAGAATGCTTCATATTTATGCTTCAAGAAATAAGGTCCAACTTTTCTCGAATAACCAGCAATAATAGTCAGCATGTAACTTGCACCACCTAGTGACTTTTTGTGAGATAGTCCCCATAAATCAGAATGAACATAATCAAGAATACCTTCGGTTGTATGAGTCGAATTGTTGAACTTCACCCTCTTGTGTTTGCCAAAAATACAATGCTCAGAAAATTTCAATTTACCCGGTTCATATCCATCAACAAGACCTCTCTTATTTAACTCTGCCAAACCAAGTTCACTCATATGTCCAAGACACATATGCCAAAGGTTAGCAGCATCACAATTAAAATTCTTTGAAACAACCGAAGTAGCGTTACCTGAAACGGTAGAAGCTCTAAGGTAATAAAGACCATTGGTCGAACTTAAGTCACCTTTCATCACAATAAGGGAACCTTTGGTGACCTTCAAAACACTATCTCCACCTGAATAATTGTATCCCTTTGCATCAAGGGCACTAACAGAGATAAGATTTCCCTTCATCTTCGGAATATACCAAACATCTATCAAAGTTCTAAGTGTGCCATCAAACATTTTGATTTGAACGGAACCAACAGGAGTAGTAGAATCAAAAGTATTAAACCAATATCTATGCGGGGACATATGAAAAGTACATGCAGTGTCAAGTACCCACTCATCATTGGTCTCAGCACATCCAGCAATAACAACAAGAGCATCATCGGAACTATCATCACGAGCAACATTAGTAGAATTTTCACCTTATTTGTTACCTTTCCTCTTTTCTTTATTTTGCAAGTTGAAACATTCTGAGATGTCATGCCCGTCTTTCTTGCAATATCTGCAATATTTCTTGTCTCTGGATTGCGACCGGCCCATGTGGCCATTCTTACTTTTGCCTCTGTTTCCATCATTGGAGTTCTTCTCGTTTTTCCTGCCATGAACAGATAATCCCTCGGCTTGGGATGAACTCGAACCATCATGAGGCACCATTAATTTCATCTTCTCCTTAGAGTTCAAAGCTTCATAAACTTCATTAATGTGAGAGTGTGACGGTTGTATAATATGGTGTCTCTAAAATTGGTGTAAGAACTTGGCAGTGAACAAAGTAACATTGAAGCAGTATCTTCCTCTTCATACTTAACCTCCATTGAAGCAAGATCAAATGATCTCTTTAAATTCTGAAATATAATTCAAAACATTACCTCCCTCGGGTTAGCTGTGCAGGAATAATTTTTGCTTCCGATGCATCTTGCTAGTAAGATCTTTTGTCATGCAAATCCCTTCCAGTTTTAACCATAGAGCAGTGGCAGCTTTCTCATTCATAACTTCCTGCAAAATATTATTATGCAGATGGAGTTGAATTTGTGATAAAGCCTTACAATCTATTATTTTCTCCTCATCAATCCAATCTCGAATTCGGTTCTTCCTAAAACTATCCAATGCTTCATCGTAGTCGCACTGTGCCAACAACACCCACATCTTGACTTGCCATAGACTAAACCTTGTTTCACGATCCAGTAGCGGAAGGTCGGACTTCATGGATGCCATGAGTCGATAATCTGTTCACAAAGTAGTACCAGTTGAAAGAAAAAATATTCTTGACAGAATAAATTTGTGGGGCAAAGAACCAGAGAGATAGCACCTGATAGCTTCAGGAAGTGGACGTAGCAGACGAATTTACCGAAGAATGAAAAACTTGAACTGGCAAATTTCTTTGGTCTCGCTGAAGACATAGTTGCAGATATTAACCTTCACGTAAAGTAGCAAGGCTACTAGATTAATCAGATCTTGAGAACCGCAAGTACTAGTAGTAATGTCTTCACGTCACGATCGAGGAGCACCCTCTGGACTTGATCCACGCGTAGCAGTGCATGGCAGCGGAATTGACAGGTCTCGACGACTTGGGCTGATTGCTTCTCCTCGGGACTTCCGCACAGAGAAAGAGCTACAGCAGCGGCAACTCGGCGGAATTTGTGGTCGGACGGATCGCCAGCGAGTCCTTTTGAACTCCTGTCGGTCTCGGCTTCGTACAACATTGCAACGGAAATCGATCCGAAGCCGAATCGCGTGGTCACGTATGTGCAGCGGCCCACACAACCCTAGTTCTCCCTGTCTCAAATCTCGTATCTAAAACTTGGCTCTATATACCACTTGTTAGATAAAACAAGAATAAACGAGATACGGGAGACATGGATTTTTACGTGGAAACCCTTGTGGGAGAAAACGACGGACGCACGAATGCGCAATCATTATAAGGAGGAGTATTACAAGCACGAGACGACAGACCGTCTTAGATGCGACTACATGGGGTATCTATGAGGGCAATACATAAGAGTCCATGGAGGACAAGTAAACTAGTTGTATTAGTACGCGCCGGTACCAACGCAAAGCCCATACTATATGTACTATGTCTAGTCCAATACGATAGAATTTGGATCACAATTTAACAACCTTCACCAAAGAGTCCACGTCGGTGGCTATTGTACCATCAACACCGATGGAGTGACGACCACTGCACCTGAGCGATGATGGAGTGAGGTCGGCAGCAGTGGCAGTCCTAGTGATGGAGCGATGGCTGACCACTTCTAAGTTAGTAAGGCATAGTAAAACACGGTAATGTAACAAGCCAACATGAAGTTACCCATTTAGAAGTCATTCTAGAACCTGCAAGGCTATAATACAATTTTCCTCCTGAGTTTTTTTCGATAAAGGACATTTCATTAAATTGATTTATTAAGGTGATACAACCGCATCTAAAGAATGCCTGGCCTCTGCATAACATGATGCACACAGCCAACAAGTCCAAACGACCAAAAAAACATAGTTTTGCAGCAAAAATAAATCAATCCAGCCTAGGGTGCGGCAGATCCTATACGGAGATTACACCGCCATCCATGGAGGGAGAAAACCTCCCTGGCCGTACGCTCCAGCTGTGTAGACGCCATCATAAAAAGGTCTCTGTCTTCCGACTTCTGCAGGATAGACCAAGTACGGAGTCATCGCATACATGAATGAATAACCTGCACAGGAGAAGAACCACATTTATTATTAAAAACCACATCATTCCTGGTAAGCCACAATGCCCAGCATAAGGCAGCCGCCCCAACAAGAATATATGCAGAATTGTTTTATCAATACCCCGCAACCAATAGCCGAACATGTTACGCGCACTACGTGGGGGGTATATATTTGAAGGGACTTGAACTATGGCCCATACTGCATGAGCAAATTTACACTCAAAATACAAGTGTTTAATAGACTCATCATGTTGGCAAAAGACACATGTCTTGCTACCTTGCCAGTTACATCGTGCCAGATTATGTCTAGTTAAGATGACCCCTCTGCTTAAAAACCAGAGGAATATCTTCACTCTTAGAGGAATTTTTACCTTCCACAATTTTTTGTTATCAACGGGAACATCAATACGAGTAATTGCATCGTACAAAGGACTTAACTGAGAAATTGCCGTTTTGATGCAGTTTCCATCGAAACTTGTCCGGTTCGCTTGTCAGTTAAATTTTGTCCAAACGAGTGAGTTACTCATTCCATGCTGCCAGACGAGGGCCAAAGAGGTCCCAAAACTTGTACAAGCTAGGATACTGCACCGTAAGTGGGGTTGTGCCTAGCCAGATATCTTTCCAGAATCAAACCTGAGAACCATCCCTAACTGAGGAAGTGCCAAAATAAAAAAGAATTCCTTGGCCTTCATGACACCATACCAAATATTTGAATCACCCGGTTTCCAATGAACTTGAGAAATGGCTTTGAACCACATGTATTTGTTACGAATGATTTCCTACCATACTCCATTCTCAGCAAGTAATTTGTAAGCCCATTTACTTAGAAGAGCGATGTTTTTAATCTCAAGATCTTGAATTCCAAGGCCCCCTTGACTTTTAGGTTGGCATTTCTTAGATTCATTATCACATTGCCAAAACAATCTGGATCTGAAGTAATCCAAACACTGAACAACCATATTGCTGAGGACGGAATTGATCAATATCAATTTCCCCACATATGACAAGAGTTTGGCTTTCCATCTGAATAGCTGTTTCACAAGTCTCCCACATGTTTCCACTCAGTGATAGTTAAGCGCCGATAGTGAATCGGAATACGTAGATACTGATGCGGCTTGATGCTACATCGGTATTTCTCCAAAGCGGAAGGGATGATGCAGCACAGCGACGGTAGGTATTTCCCTTAGTGATGAAACCAAGGTTATCAAACCAGTAGGAGAACCAAGCAAAAATACGTAAACGGCACCTGCACACAAATAACAAATACTCGCAATGCAATGTATTAAAGGGGTTGTCAATCCCTTTCGGGTGACGACCTCAGAAATTGGCAAACGGACATGAATAAATTGTAGTAGATTGATAGATCGAATGCCAAATAAAATTAATAAGAATAAGTTGCAGCAAGGTACTTTTGTGTTTTTGGTTTAATATATCTGAAAATAAAATAAAATAAAAATAGATCGCAAAGGCAACTAATATGAGAAAGAGACCCGAGGGCCGTAGGTTTCACTAGTGTCTTCTCTCGAGAAAAATAGAAAACGGTGGGTAAACAAATTACCGTTGGGCAGTTGATAGAACTTCAAATAATCATGACGATATCCAGGCAATGATCTGAAGGAAATATGCCCAGAGGCAATAATAAAGTTTTTATTTATATTTCCTTATATCATGATAAATGTTTATTATTGATGCTAGAATTGTATTAACCGGAAACTTAGTACATGTGTGAATACATAGACAAACAGAGTGTCCCTAGTATGCCTCTAGTTGACTAGCTCATTAATCAAAGATGGTTAAGTTTCCTAGCCATGGACATGTGTTGTCATTTGATGAACATGATCACATCATTAGAGAATGATGTGATGGACAAGACCCATCCGTTAGCTTAGCATTATGATCGTTTAGTTTTATTGCTATTGCTGTCTTCATGACTTATACATGCTCCTATGACTATGAGATTATCCAATTCCTGAATATCGGAGGAACACCTTGTGTGCCATCAAACGTCAAAACGTAACTCGGTGACTATAAAGATGCTCTACAAGTGTCTCCGATGGTGTTTGTTGAGTTGGCATAGATCGAGATTAGGATTTGTCACTCCGATTGTCGGAGATGTATCTATGGACCCTCTCGGTAATGCACATCACTATAAGCCTTGCAAGCAATGTAACTAATGAGTTAGTTGCCGGATGATGCATTACAGAACGAGTAAAGAGACTTACCGGTAACGAGATTGAACTAGGTATGATGATACCGACGATCGAATATCGGGCAAGTAACATACCGATGACAAAGGGAACAACGTATGTTGTCATGCGGTTTGACCGATAAAGATCTTCATAGAATATGTAGGAACCAATATGAGCAACCAGGTTCCGCTATTGGTTATTGACCGGAGATGTGTCTCGGTCATGTCTACATAGTTCTCGAACCCGTAGGGTCCGCACGCTTAACGTTCGATGATGATTTGTATTATGAGTTATGTGATTTAATGTACCGAAGTTTGTTCGGAGTCCTGTATGAGATCACGGACATGAAGAGGAGTCTAGAAATGGTTGAGACATAAAGATTCATATATTGGAAGGTTACGTCCAGACACCTGAATGGTTCGGGTCATTTTGGATGAGTTTCAGAGTACTGGGGGTTACCGGAACCCCCTCTGGGAAGTTATTGGGCCTCATGGGCCTAGTGGTGGATGATAAGAGGCAGGCCAAGAGGTGGCACGCGCCCCCTAGCCCAAACCGAATTGTACTAGGGCTAAGGGGGGCCGGCCCCCCTTTCCTTCTCTTCTCCTATTCCTCCCCCCTTTCTCCTTGCAGAAGTAGGAAAGGGCGGGGGCGAATCCTACTTGGATTAGGATCCCCCCTTGGGCGTGCCAACCCTGGCCGGCCTCCTCCTCCCTCCCCCCTTTATATACGTGGGAGGGGGGCACCCCATAGACACACAAGTTGATATTTAGCCATGTGCGGTGCCCTCCTCTACAGTTTTACACCTCGGTCATATTGTCGTAGTGGTTAGGCGAAGCCCTGCGTCGGTAACTTCATCATCACCGTCAACACACCATCATGCTGACGGAACTCACCCTCGGCCTCAGCTGGATCAAGAGTACGAGGGACATCATCGAGCTGAACGTGTGCAGATCGAGGAGGTGTCATGCGTTCGGTACTTGATCGGTTGAATCGCGAAGACGTTCGACTACATCAACCGCGTTACTAAATGCTTCCGCTTTCGGTCTATGAGGGTATGTAGACACACTCTCCCCTCTCGTTGCTATGCATCTCCTAGATAGATCTTGCGTGATCGTAGGAATTTTGTTGAAATGTTGCATTCCCCAACAGTGGCATCCGAGCCCGGTCTATGCGTAGATGTTATATGCACGAGTAGAACACAAAGAGTTGTGAGTGATAATAGTCATACTGCTTACCAGCATGTCATACTTTGATTCGGCGGTATTGTTGGAAAGTAACATACCGATGACAAAGGGAACAATGTATGTTGTCATGCGGTTTGACCGAAGATCTTCGTAGAATATGTAGGAACCAATATGAGCATCCACGTTCCGTTATTGGTTATTGACCGAAGATGTGTCTCGGTCATGTCTACATAGTTCTCGAACCCATAGGGTCCGCACGCTTAACGTTCGATGACGATTGGTATTATGAGTTATGTGATTTAATGTATCGAAGTTTGTTCGGTGCCCCACATGAGATCGTGGACATGAAGAGGAGTCTCGAAATGGTCGAGACATAAAGTCTCGTATATTGGACGGTTACATTCGGACACCAGAATGGTTCGGGTCGTTTCGGATGAGTTTCGGAGTACCTAGGTTACCAGAACCCCCTCCAGGAAGTTACTGGGCCTCATGGGCCTAGTGGTATTAGAGAGGAGGCAGGCCAAGAGATGGTGCGCGCCTCCCCTAGCCCAAACCGAATTGGACTAGGGCTAGGGGGCCAGCCCCCCTTTCCTTCTCTTCTCCTATTCCTTCCCCCCTTCTCCTTGTGGAAGTAGGAAAGGGGGGCCGAATCCTACTTGGAGTAGGATTCCCCTTCCCTTGGGCGCGCCAACCCTAGCCGGCCTCCTCCTCCCTCCCCCTTTATATACATGGGAGGGGGGCACCCCATAGACACACAAGTTGATCTTTAGCCGTGTGCGGTGCCCCCTCCACAGTTTTACACGTCGGTCATATTATAGTAGTGCTTAGGCGAAGCCCTGCATCGGTAACTTCATCATCACCGTCAACACACCGTCTTGCTGACGGAACTCACCCTCGGCCTTAGTTGGATCAAGTGTACGAGGGACGTCATCGAGCTGAATGTGTGCAGATCATGGAGGTGTCGTGCGTTCGGTACTTGATCGGTTGAATCATGAAGACGTTCGACTACATCAACTGTGTTACTAAACGCTTCCGTTTTCGGACTACGAGGGTACGTAGACACACCCTCCCCTCTCGTTGCTATGCATCTCCTAGATAGATCTTGCATGATCGTATGTTTTTTTAAAATACTGCGTTCCCCAGCATGATCATTATATAGGAATCACATCCAAGATTAGTAGACTGACTCCTGGCTGCATCTACTACTGTTACTCCACACATCGACCACTATCCAGCATGCATCTAGCGTATTAAGTTCATGGAGAAACGGAGTAATGCAATAAGAACGATGACATGATGTAGACAAGATCTATTTATGTAGAAATAGACCCCATCGTTTTATCCTTAGTAGCAACAATACATACGTATCAGTTCCCCTTCTGTCACTGGGATCAAGCACCGTAAGATCGAACCCACTACAAAGCACCTCTTCCCATTGCAAGATAAATAGATCAAATTGGCCAAACAAAACCCAAATATCGGAGAAGAAGTACGAGGCTATAAGTAATCATGCATATAAGAGACGAGAGTAACTCAAATAACTTTCATGGATAAAAAGATAGATCTGATCATAAACTCAAAGTTCTTCCGATCCCAACAAACACACCACAAAAAGAGTTGCATCATATGGATCTCCAAGAGACCATTGTATTGAGAATCAAACGAGAGAGAGGAAGTCGGCTAGCTACTAACTACGGACCCGAAGGTCTACAAAGAACTACTTACACATCATTTGAGATGCACCAATGGAAGTGGTGAACCCCTCCGTGATGGTGTCTAGATTGGATTTAGTGGTTCTGGACTCTACGGCGGCTGGAATTGATTATCGTCAACTCCCCTAAGGTTTCTGGAATATTGGGGTATTTATAGAGCAAAGAGGCAGTCCGGGGGACACCCGACGTGGGCACAGCCCACCAGGGCGTGCCTGGGCTCCCAGGCGCGCCCTGGTGGGTTGTGCTCCCGTCGGAGCACCCCCAGGCGCTTCTACGGCCCATTGGGTGTCTTTTGGTCCAAAAACAATCCACAAAAAGTTTCGCTATGTTTGGACTCCGTTTGGTATTGATTACCTGTGATGTAAAAACATGCAAAGAAAAAACAACTGGCACTTGGCCCTATGTCAATAGGTTAGTACCCAAAAATGATATAAAATGACTATAAAATAATTATAAAACATCCAAGATGGATAATATAACAGCATGGAACAATCAAAAATTATAGATACGTTGAAGACGTATCAGATACCTAATCGGGAATTGCCCAAGCTGGCAACCAAAAATGTCAGCATAGTCAGCTGCGGACTCTGCAGCGTCGCCGAAGCAGAAAAGCTCGCTCTTATGAAAATTAATTTTGAGACGAGAGAGCTCCTCAAATGCACATAAAAGCAGCTTGATGTTTCTTGCTTTATCTAGGTCATTATCCATAAAAAGAATAGTGTCATCCACATATTATAAAATTGACAGATCTTCTTCTACTAAATGGGGAATAACACAGCTAATCTGGTTAGCCACCTTAGCCCTCTGAACAAGGATAGCTAACATATCGGCTGCGATGTTGAACAAAATAGGGGATATGGGGTTCCCTTGGCGAAGACCCGTCTTAGTCTGAAAATAGTTGCCAACATCATCACTGACTTTTGATAGCCACACTACCTCCACAAACAAAATTCTTGACCCATCGGCACCATTTTGACGAAAACCCCTTCATGCATAAAGTTTGCAATAGAAATGGCCATTTTACTTTATCATAGGACTTTTCGAAGTCAATTTTAAGGATGACTCCGCTCAACTTTTTACGGTGAACCTCATGTACAGTTTCATGCAACACAACCACTCCATCTAGTATGTTGCGTCCTTGCATAAACGTTGTTTGAGTGGGTTTGGCCACATGGTCAGCCACCCCGTTCAACCGATTTGTTGCAACCTTCATAAAGATTTTAAAGCTGTCGTTTAGAAGGCAAATCGGTCGATATTGTTGAATACGACTAGCCTCCTTAGTCTTGGGCAGTAGAATAATTTCCCCAAAGTTTAAACGGGCAATGTCAAGGCTTTCGGTATGTAGTTGGTTAAACAACTGAACCAAGTCCACCTTAATCATATCCAAAAACATTGATAAAACTCCGCCGGAAAACCATCTAGACCAGGGGCCTTGTTGTGTTCCAATTGAAACACCGTGGTCTGAATTTCCTCCTCAGTGAACGGAGAGGTTAAAAAATCATTTTCCTCTTGCGAAACATGAGGGATGTCATGTGTATGTGACTCATCCGGCGTAAAGGAACTTTCAGCTAAAGGTCCAAAAAGCTCTTTGTAGTACTTAGTAATAAAGCTTCTGAGCTGCACATCCCCCTCAAGTACGGACTTCGTCCTTTTCAAGAGTGAAAATACATTTCTTTCTATGCCTTCCATTGGCCATTATTTGAAAGTATTTCGTATTATCATCACCTTGAACAAGCGAGTCGGCCTTGCACCGTTGGTACCATTTAATCACTTCCTCGCGTAAAAGGAGGGCAATCTGCTCATTTAGATGGCTTTTTTGCTCAACCTCAACAACTGAAAGGGGCCTCACCTTCGCAATTTTATCAAGGGCATCACTTAAGGTAGATAGTCACAACTTTTCTTTAATGTATATGCCAGCGGTATGTTTAGCCCATCCACGAAGGAATCGACACAAGGCATGAATTCGATTATCCCATCATTGAATGGGCATGTTACCCCGAGGTTGATGCGCCCACACCTTCTTAACCAGAATGTGGAATCCGTATCTAGTGAGCCATCCTAGTTCGAATTTAATCTGTGGAGTGTTAGGTCTTGGAGTTGTTTGACCAAAATCGATTAGCAATGGAGCATGATCCAATAAGGCCTCAATTCTTTCTAGCGCCCATACCAAGGCAATGGGATATTTATATTCCTAGTCGGTGGTTACTAGTACCCGGTCAAGTTTTTTGTAAGTTGGAATAGATCGGTTATCACTACTAGGGAAAACCCTAGCAGTAGCGCGTGTTTTAAGCATATCAGTAGCACTGGATGGGGCGCTACTAGTAAGGCGCTACAGCTAAATGTTAGCAGTAGCGTGGGTAGGACCGCGCTGCTGCTATATCGACTTAGTAGCAGCGCCTTGTAGTATGAGCGCTACTGGGAAATAGTAGTAGAGCTTCTCCTGGAACGCGCTACTACTATTATTTTGTATTTCTTTTTTATTTCATGTTGTATTCATACACCTTTATACAAGTTTTCATACTGCAACAATTTAGAGAATGATTTTACATCATAATGAGTTATTACATCACTGGGAGAAAGAACCGTGGACTAGTTTCAAGTGGATGGACATCCACTTGAAACTAATCCGCGATTCTTTCACCCAATGACCTAATATATCATCATCATCATCATCATCATATGATTAACAACTTATCATCATAATACATCATTGTCATATAACACCTCCTCATGATCATCATTTTCATCAATGAGACATCACATACGAGTTGGTCACTAGACATAATCACAACTACTCATCGTCATCAACTCTCATAAACATATTGTACCTCATAGGACCTACTACATTATCTTAGGACCTACTACCTTAGCACATGATCATGAGTATTATTAGCTAGGACCTACTACCTTCTCCTAGGTAAAATAGCATAAAACAAGATAGCCCTTTACTCTCCATTATGGAGAATGGAGATTATC
The DNA here is from genome assembly GCF_003073215.2 of Triticum urartu. Classification (NCBI taxonomy): domain Eukaryota; kingdom Viridiplantae; phylum Streptophyta; class Magnoliopsida; order Poales; family Poaceae; genus Triticum; species Triticum urartu. The sequence continues at coordinate 655,307,764 of NC_053026.1, forward strand.
ATGTCTCCAATTCTTGCCTTTCGCACAATCTTGCTTCCAAGAACCTCCTTATGACTGTCCATACATTTTTTCCATTCTTTGATTACCATGTCTCCACTTCTTTTAGAAATCCGGTATAGACAGTTGAGATTCGTAGGATGACCTGGTTGTATCTTCAAAACATGAAGGCTACCATTCTGATACATCAAACGAGGCACATAATCCATCGGGATTCATTGTTGAAAAACATAGTAATAACTTCATAGTTAGCAATGATGTTCTAGTTTTAGAAGTATGCAAAAGATGCATGGATGTCGTAATAGTAAAAAATCTTATCAGGATATCTCCATGGAAGTTATATCGTGGTTCAACACGTGCACTAGTGGCACGTATTGACCATAATGTTGAGGAGTTTGATAGTAGGAATTGTAATTCTCAAGATCAGTACAATATGCGACCAGATGACTTTTCTCCTGATAAGTTAACTCAGAGCCTTCGGTGTAGTTGGTTCTGTCTACCATCTTCCGCACATTCTTTGAAGAATGAAAGTAAGCTATCAATGGAAATAAGCTGTCAACTATTTTGAAATAAACAATATAAATTACTTAATAACTATGTTTGAGAAGCTCACCTAGGGGATGAATTGGAAGCGTATCAACAAGGACCCAAATGTCCAAATTGTCTTTGGCGGTGTCAGGATCACCAAGATCCATGGTGAGAAGCATACCCTCTTAAAAACCATACATCTCGCAAAGTGTTTCCCAATTATTGCAACCAAAATGGGTTACGCTCTGAGAATTGTATAGATTTACTTCAAAATCCATGCCATGATGGGTCCGTAGGTGAATTTTCTTCGTTTCCATACTTTCATGGTCTTCAAAACCCATCCTCTCCAAGACATAGCGTCTTGCATAGCATGGGACAAGCTAGTCGAATTGCAAAAGATGAAAAGTACATGTTGAAATAGTTGAAGTCGTGCTTAATTATGAAAAAAAACACTTGTCGTCGTTGCGTACCGTTTCAACATCGAAGGTCTCCTCGAGCTTAATGTTGAAGTGCCGATCTTCATCCAGGTCAAGGAACCTGTCGCACATACCTCGGTCGTCGTGGCACCAGTCGCACTCCCCCGGGAGACTTTCATCGTATGATTACGACATTTCCTATGTTCATAATTCAAAGATTAAACTTGTACAATTAAATATATGTACACAAAAACTAAATTAGAATATTATTATTCATCACGGGTTGACTATCAGTCTGTCGAGTCTTTTCTTGAAAACTCTCAGCTCACGTGGTGTATACATTTGACCGTTGGTGATGGTCGCTCCTCCTTTCGTCCGCGAGTGCATTACACCAAAATGTCTAGCACACGGGAACGAAGGAGAAGTGACCCCCACGACAATAGTCGGATTCTTCGTCCTCTCATATATGGTGGAGACTCTCCCTCACTGATTCCTCTCTGACATTTGGACCGTCGGTGATGGTCGTTACTCCTCCTTCCCCTAGTGCATAAGTCATGCCATAATTCACGGAAAAATCCGGCATGAACTTTGCTAAAAAAGGACATGTCGAGCGCCTGAAATTTGCCGGAACGGAAATTAATCAACACTCCGGCAAAACATAGGACACTCGGAGATGTGACCTGAACATGACCGGCCATTTGGGCAACCACATATCCTATTTGAGCAACACAAGATATACATGTTTTTATCTACATCATATCTTATAGGACTCATATTGACATGGATATTTGGCTGGTCTCACCTTATCTACCAGAGGGGGTCGGTGACAGGGACGACGGCGGGGATGATGGAGGGTCTCCTTGATTTCTGCAAAAACAAAAACCCTATAAGCTATCACTAATACATCCTAAATAATTGCTTAAACTAAAAAAATAACAACAAATATACATGTTCAACTAGTTCTATTAATTCAACTAGTTCTTACTAAATATAAACTTACTATAAATAGAAAAAAACTAGTTCTTTCTAAAAATAAAGTAGTTCAACTAGTTAAATTAATTTTCTTACTAAAAATACATTAGTTCTATTAATTCAACTAGTTTATTAATTTACTTACTAAACTAGTTCAACTAAAACTAAACTAGTTCAACTAGTTTACTAAAAATACATTAGTTCTATTAATTCAACTACTTCAACTAGTTTATTAATTTACTTACTAAACTAGTTCAACTAAAACTAAACTAGTTCAACTAGTTTATTAATTTACTTACCATCACTACTACTAATTAACATCTACTACTACTAAAAATTATTATCAATGAACCCTAAATTAACATCTACTACTACTAATAAACATCTACTAACTAAGCAGAGAGAGAGGGGGGGTGGGGGGCCTACAGAGAGGGGAGAGATGGTGGCGGGGAGGTGCTCAGCAACGGAGGTAGGGGCGGCGAGGGCGGGCTCGGGATCGGGAAGCGGCGGTCCTGTGCGGGCTCGGGCGGCGGCGGTGAGGTCAAGGACGACGGCGGTGAGGTCAAGGGCGGCAACGGTGAGGTCGAGAGCGGCGGCAGGCGGCGGCGGTGAGGTTGAGGGCGGCCTCGGGCGACGGCGATAAAGGAGTAGGGGAACAGGGGGGAAAAGGAGGGCTTAGCAAAATTTTGAGCCTGCGGGTGGTTAAGTCAAACTAGCAGTAGCGCTCTTAAGGAAACGCGCTATAGCTAAGTTAGCTATAGCGCATTTTAGAGAAAAAACACTACTGCTAAGTCTAAGCACGCATCAAAAATACACATTGGTCATCATTGATCTTTTTGTGTAGAATCTAAATAGTCAACATGAATCCTCACAGTACCTGTATAGGCACTGGTGAAGATTCATATTGCAGCCACAAATCCTACACATATAGTTCAATGAAGACCAAGTGCTTGAGATAGTTTGAGAAGTAACATATTTAAGGTGGTAAACACCTTGTTCGCTTAGCAGTATGGGACTAAACTTAATTAATTAGGTGCAATACTTACCAATAGCGAGTTTTGAAGAAAAATGCTGCTACTAAGTACTTTAGCAGTAGCGCGTCCGGGGAAGGGTGCTACTACTATGTCAAGCCTGGATGCAACGCCGTGGCAATGATAGTAGTAGTGCTTGTTCCACCTAGAGTGCTACTGCTATCGGGATATTAGTAGCGCGGTTTCCTGAAGCTTGCTACTGCTAATTAGCAGTAGCGTTCTTTTTAAACCACGCAGCTACTAAGATTCTGTGTATAAGGTTTTCCCTAGTAGTGTATTGGCCCAGGTGTACTGACGACCAGATATAGTGAGCTCTCGTAGATCCAAACTATCGATGACATTATTAAAGAGGAAAGGCCATCTAGTGTCAAACCGATCATTGTTTTTTCCTGCTAGTATAGAAGGATATTGAAATCCCCCCTATTAACATGGGGTGAGGATTGTCCCGACAGGTATTAACCAGTTCCTTCAGAAAAGCGTACTTAAACTCCTCTTGAGCGGCACCATATACAGCCAGCAGGCTCCAAAGGAAGTTGTCGGACTTGTTGCGAAGGTGAAATTTGATGTGATATTCACCCTTCGACGTGGACGAAAGTTTCAGGTATGTCGAGTGGATGCCAAGAAAGATTCCACCTGACCTTCCGGATGGGGGTAAGACGTGCCATACATAATCATAACCACATGAAAAGTGGTCAAGATCACGTGTCTGGAAGTCACGTTTACCCGACTTAGTGATGGCCACAAAGTCCAACGCATGATCCCTTACACAGTCAACAATATATTTGTGTTTAGCCAAGTCATCAAGACCTCTGTATTCTAAAACATGCCTCTCATGATGAACCATTTTTATGTTTAGATACCTTCGCCCTCTTAGACGAGCGCCCTCTTTTTTCGTTGAAGAGGACTTGTTTTTTCGTACAGACGCAACAAGATCACAAAGCATAATGTCACGTACCATATCATCCAAGTCTACTTCAGTCATGTCTTTAACCAGATGGGAGAGAAGCTTGCCATCATGATTAGCATCAGCATCCTCATCCTCCTCATCCGACACAAGAGGGTCAGAATAAGTCGACAACTTAGGAGCAACTGTAAGCCGGTCGAACTCCATTTGTTTAAAAGCCCTAACAGAAAGTTCTACATCTTTCTCATTGCATCCAAATGAAACTCCAAGGCTAGTAATATTTGAAGAAACTCTGGAGTTATCAAACGACAAAAAAGATTTATGAGAAGGAGTACCTTCAAAGTCGAGGCTGCGGGATGCCGTCCTACGCATGGCCTTGGTCAGAGAGTCCTCGTCAATAGCTGTTGAACCATCAACACCAACAGAGTGACGACCGCTGCGCCTCAGCGGTGAGGGTGTGAAGTCAGCTGCAGTAGCGGTCACCGCACCCCGGAGTGGTGGGGTAGAAGAGCGCGACAAAGCTGGATAAGACCAGGAGGGCTGCACCTCAGCCCCCGAACCCTCAAACGGTGGTGACAACGTGGGCGGCGTCGAAGCCCTGGGCGTCGTCGCCCCTGGAGGTGTTGAAGGCAAGGTTGTCAGAATCGCGATTTTGAATCGGATCGGAGCTCCGATGGCAAGATCGCAAATCGTAGAATCTTCACCATCAGGATCGTAGAAACGTAGATTCTATGAAATAAAATCGTACAATCATAGGGGTTAGTTTGGATCGTATAGTCGTAGAATCGTACAATAGGATCGCGATTCTGACAACTTTGATTGAAGGCGTAGAAGACAATCCTCGCAGCTCTGCCATCACTGACTCACGGTCAGCCTGAACCGACAGTGAGAAAATCACTCCCGCCGAGCTGATGATGCCGGCATGGGTGACAGTGGTAGGGTCGGCGACGAAGAGGCAACAACAGATGCCTGCTCCTGAGTTGTTTGGGAACTAACTGATATCTACATATTGTATAAGGATTTCTCTCACTCTTATGTCCGCTAAACTTGAATGCAGATTGATGTCGAGTCAGTATAGGTTAGGAATAGGCTATAGGATCAACTTCAAGGACAGAAGGAAGCAGCTTGACTTTCCGACTAGATAAAACTGGTAACCCTGTTGAGTATAATGTTTATTAGAAAAGACGAGATAGACTAGAATATGTTCTGGCTTGTCTTATACTCCAAGTAGATGAGTGTACTTCTATATATATGCCCACGAGGCTCAAGCAATATAATGAAACAATTCCACCAAACCACTCTCTCTTCTAATATGGTATATATCGCAAGTCGATCCTAAACCCTGGCCGGCACCGCTTCCACACCCGCGCGCCGCCCCGGGGCCTCCATGACCGTCGTCGGGGGCCCCGCCGCCCATACCTAGGGTTCGTCCGCCGGCCGTGTTGGCCGGCTACTCTAAAGAGTCTTTTTCCTGAGCCCTTGCTTCGGTTTTTTTCGCTCTCTCGCTGGTCGTTTTGATCGGCGTTTTTCTTTTTGGTTTTCTGATCTTATCTTGATCGGTTTGCATCGCCCGCCGCCGCTGTCGGCCCCCGTGCGTCTCGATCCGACCCCGGAGCAACCAGCCGGCCTCTCCTGCGACCCGGCGGCCACGCGCACCGAGGCGGCCCGTCCGGGCCAGCCGCCATCCGCGCGTCGGTCCGCCCATTGCCCTGCGCCGGCCGTCACCGCCCTGCTCCGACCGGGACACCTGCATCGTCCCGACTCGGCGGCCTCGCGCCATGCGACGGCCAATCATAGCCATCGCTCGCGCGCCGGCCCGCCCATCGATCCACGTCACCCGCCTTCGCCGCGTCTGCACAGCGGCTCGGCGGTCTACCTCGCCAGCCGCGTCCTGGGCTGCGTCGGGACGGTTACGTGAGGCTCGCCGGCTGCCTCAACTCGGACGTTGCTACTCCGTTGCTCGCTTGGGCCTCGTTGCCCGGACGCCGGTGCTGCTTTGGCAGCCCGGGTGCCGGTGCTGACAAGCTTG
>NC_053026.1:655314640-655442882 GCF_003073215.2 Triticum urartu
TTGATGTGCTTGGTTCTCTTGTGAAATCTGGATTCCTTTGCCAAGGCAATTGCACCAGTATTGTCACAAAAGATTTTCATTGGACCGATGCACTAGGTATGACACCTAGATCGGATATGAACTCCTTCATCCAGACTCCTTCGTTTGCTGCTTTCGAAGCAGCTATGTACTCCACTTCACATGTAGATCCCGCCACAACGCTTTGTTTAGAACTGCACCAACTGACAGCTCCACCGTTTAATGTAAACACGTATCCGGTTTGCGATTTAGAATCGTCCGGATCAGTGTCAAAGCTTGCATCAACGTAACCATTTACGATGAGCTCTTTGTCACCTCCATATACGAGAAACATATCCTTAGTCCTTTTTAGGTATTTCAGGATGTTCTTGACCGATGTCCAGTGATCCACTCCCGGATTACTTTGGTACCTCCCTGCTAGACTTATAGCAAGACACACATCAGGTCTGGTACACAACATTGCATACATGATAGAGCCTATGGCTGAAGCATAGGGAACATCTTTCATTTTCTCTCTATCTTCTCTAGTGGTCGGGCATTGAGTCCTACTCAATTTCACACCTTGTAACACAGGCAAGAATCCTTTCTTTGCTTGATCCATTTTGAACTTCTTCAAAACTTTGTCAAGGTATGTGCTTTGTGAAAGTTCAATTAAGCGTCTTGATCTATCTCTATAGATCTTAATGCCCAATATGTAAGCAGCTTCATCGAGGTATTTCATTGAAAAACTCTTATTCAAGTATCCCTTTATGCTATCCAGAAATTCTATATCATTTCCGATTAGTAATATGTCATCCACATATAATATCAAAAGTGCTACAGAGCTCCCACTCACTTTCTTGGAAATACAGGCTTCTCCAAAAGTCTGTACAAACCCAAATGCTTTGATTACACTATCAAAGCGTTTATTCCAACTCCAAGAGGCTTGCACCAGTCCATAAATGGATCGCTGGAGCTTGCACACTTTGTTAGCTCCTTTTGGATCGACAAAACCTTTCGGCTGCATCATATACAACTCTTCTTCCAGAAATCCATTCAGGAATGCAGTTTTGACATCCATCTGCCAAATTTCATAATCATAAAATGCGGCAATTGCTAACATGATTCGGACAGACTTAAGCATCGCTACGGTGAGAAGGTCTCATCGTAGTCAATACCTTGAACTTGTCGAAAACTTTTTGCGACAAGTCGAGCTTTGTAGACAGTAACATTACCATCAGCGTCAGTCTTCTTCTTGAAGATCCATTTATTCTCAATTTCTTGCCGATCATTGGGCAAGTAAACCAAAGTCCACACTTTGTTCTCATACATGGATCCCATCTCAGATTTCATGGCTTCAAGCCATTTTGCCGAATCTGGGCTCACCATCGCTTCTTCATAGTTCGTAGGTTCATCATGATCTAGTAGCATGACCTCCAGAACAGGATTACCGTACCACTCTGGTGCGGATCTTACTCTGGTTGATCTACGAGGTTCAGTAGAAACTTGTTCTGAAGTTTCATGATCGTCGTCATTAGCTTCCTCACTAATTGGAATAGGTGTCAAAGAAACCGGTTTCTGTGATGTTCTAAGTGCATCTAGTGCCACCCCTAGTTGGTTTTGGAGTATTGACGACAAACCTAGTTGAGGGACTAATGTGTTTGTGAGAATTGCAGGATAACACAGGTAGAAGTCCCTCATTCATTCGGTTTTCCTACCAGAGATGACCCCTAAAAATGTATGAAGACATTGATGTCAAAGGTGGTTTATGAAGATATTCTCATTGAAGACTATGACAAGAGAAGACATCGCATGAAGCCTATGGAGCTCGAAGACTTAGATCTTTCATAGTTCTTTTTTCTTCTCTGTTGAGTCATAGGAACCACCGTACTATTAAGTGGGGTCCAAGAGAACCAGTCAGAATGACTGAAGTGATGCTTAACCAAAACCTATGTCTTCGAGTGAAGACTATGAGAGCGAATCTTGTCCAGAGTTGGACAAGTCAGCTTTGCTTGTAGCCCAAGTAAAGTTGCCGTGTGAGTTTGAAATCTGACCGTTGGAACACGTGTCAGTTCCTTAGTGACCCAGGGTCATTTCGGACAAATCAGGTCGGGTTGCCTAGTGGCTATAAATAGCCCACCCCCTACAACCACAAACGGTTGGCTGCTCTGAGTTAGTGTACGGCTTTTGTCGTTTGAGAGCAACCCACCTCGAAGCCTTTGAGAGAGAATTCCTTGCGAGGATAAAGCCCTAACCACCCAGAGCCAAAGAGTGTTATGCATCACTTAAGTCTTCTTGTCTATGTGATTTGAAGACTTATTACACTTGAGGACTGTGAATCCTCCAGCCGGTTAGGCGTCGCGTTCTGAGCATCCAAGAGACATTGTGGATCGCCGGTGAACGAAGTCTGTGAAGGTTTGGGAGTCTACCTTGAAGACTTAACAGAGTGATTGGGCGAGGTCTGTGTGACCTTAGCTCAAGGGGAATACGGTGAGGACTGGGTGTCCTGAGCTGCGTGTTCAGGACTGGGTGTCCTGAGCTGCGTGTTCAGGACTGGGTGTCCGCGACTGTGTGTCCGCGACTGTGTGTCCTAAGGTTTAAATACCTAGCCGCCCTAACCAGACGTACAGTTGTCACAGCAACTGCAACTGGTCCAACAAATCATTGTCTTCAACGAGTCACTGGTTTCATCCTTCCCTTCCCTTTACTTATTGTTGGTCCTTGTGAAGTCATTGTATGATTGCACTATCTTCTGTCTTCACTAAGTGACTGTGTGTTCTGTTTGGCTTCATAATATCTTCCTACCTGATCCTTACTACATTGCTGCTATTAGTCATTGTGCTTTCACTTCATTGAATACATGACTATGGTTTGCCTAGTGTAGTCTACCTTCCGCTGCATGATAATAGGTTTATCTTTATCGTTTGTCTTCGAAACTTCCACGTTTTGAAGACTTTCATAAAAATCACCTATTCACCCCCCTCTAGTCGATATAACGCACTTTCAATTGGTATCAGAGCAAGGTACTCCCTTGTTCTGTGTGATTCGGTTTAACCACCTGGAGTTTTAGGTATGTCGACTGCAGGGATAATTATAGTCTCCGCTACGTGTCCTGTCTTTGATGGAACTGAATATCCCTACTGGAAGAATAAGATGCGCATGCATCTTGAAGCCATTGACGTCGACCTATGGTATGTCGTCAAGAACGGCGTTCCCAAGGCTGGAGAAGGTGTCACTGCTACTAATGTCAAGAAGTTCATTCAACTGGACTCTACTGCCAAGAATATCATATGTGGTCATCTGACCAAAGGACAGTATGGCCGCGTGAGTGCTTTGGAAACATCTAAGCTAGTCTGGGACTGGCTCTCCAAGGTCAACGAAGGCGTCTCAACTCAGAGAGATCAGCGAATCAGTGTCCTTCGCAACCTCTTCAACCGCTTCAAGCGAAATGACAATGAGAATGTCCAGCTCACGTTTGATCGACTCACTGACATCACAAATGAGCTGCAAGCCCTCGGCGCTACTGAGATCACCAAGCATGAAGTCGTCAAGACACTACTGAGATCACTTGACAGTTCGTTTGACACCCTAGCCCTGATGATTCAAGAACGTCCTGATTTCAAGACACTCGATCCGTCTGACATACTTGAGAGGCTGAACACACATGAGTTTCAGCTTTCTGAGAAAAGAGATATCTATGGTCCAAACTATGGGCGAACTCGTGCCTTGAAGGCAAAAGCTGTCTCCTCATATGAAGAAGAATCTGACAGCAGTTCTGATGATCCTGAAGACATTAGAAAGGAACTTGCTATGCTTGTGAAGAAGTTCCAAAAATTCACCAAGAAGTAATTTTTCAGAAAGTCTTCACGATCAAGCTCAAGGAATGATGAAGCTTCTGCTCCTGACTACAAGAAGAAAACATGTCACAAGTGCAAGAAACCTGGCCACTTCATCTCTGAGTGTCCGCAGTGGGACAATGAGAACAAAAAGAAGAAGAAGAGCAAGGAATAAGACTCTTACGACAAGAAGAAGAAAAAATACTCAAAGTCTTCTTGCAAGTCTTCCTCAAAGTCTTCATCACACAAGAAGAGCTCATCTGGCAAGGCACGTGCGTTTGTTGTCAAGGACATGGATTCAGAGGAGGAGTCCGCTTCTGAGGAGGCGGAGGTGGAGTCTGAGGAGGAGTCCGATTCTGGCGTTGCAAGTCTGGCTACAGCATACGTTGCCAAGTCCATCTTCAACACTGAAGACAATGACTTCATCACCGACACCGATGCAAATGACAAGGACTACTCCGCTCCTACCTACTGCTTCATGGCACGCGGTGCCAAGGTAAACACACGCACCACTCACTATCAAACATCTAGTGAAGATGACTCTGATTGTGGTTCAAGACCCAGCTACAAAACACTTGCTAAAATTGCAACTGAACAACAGAAAGCCATGGAACATATTCAAAAACTGTTAGACAAAAGCGATGATCTGTTAGGCACTGAAATGACTCGATCTGAGTCCTTAATTGAAGACATAAAAAATCTTCACGTTAAGTATGAGGAACTTGAAAGTCGTCATGAAACGCTCTCAACAACTCATGAAAAGCTTTCCTACGATTATCTTCAAAGGAAGAAAGATCTTGAGAAATTGAGAGCGGCTCATGAAGATCTTCAAAAGGAAAACGAGTCACTTCGCGCCGAACAGATCAATTCCGCTCAGGAAGGATTTGAACCACCATGTCTTAAATGCATTGAGCGTGATAATGCGACTTCTGTTGCTGAATGTTCTACTGTTGCTACTGTTGCAATATCTTCAACTGTTGATGTGGGAACTAACCCCTCTGCTGAGGATACCACTGCTATTGCTGATGAGAATGCTAGGTTGAAGACATTGCTTGAAACAGGGATGTACAAAAGTCTTAAAGGGCATCAGACACTATGTGATGTCCTCAGAAGGCAGATCCCTAACCGAAACCCGAGGAAAGAGGGTGTTGGGTTCGTAAGGAAAATGAATGCTGATGGCTCTTACTGGAAACCTGAGCAGTACCCCAAAACCACATGGGTTGCTGCAAAGGAATCTTCAGCAGATCCATCCACTCTATCTGGCTTCACTTGTGCTAACCCCATTGTCATTGATGAATCCTTTGATGCGAACTATAAACTGTTTAAGAATCAGAATGGTGAAGTGTTTGCCAGGTACATTGGTACTAAGTGCAGGAATGGACCGCCTATGAAGAAGATCTGGGTGCCGAAAAAGCGTCTGGAGAATCTTCCTGTGAATGTCATCGTGACACCACAGGGAAACCATACTTAGGCCTATGAATATGAGTGCGGTTCATCAAACCGCCATGTTCATAAGACCAAGAACTATTCTGCTTATTCTTATGAGTACTATTGTCCGCCTGCAAGACTGTTTGCTAGGGTTCCAAAGCCAAAGTTCTCAGATGCTGCACTTAGACTTATTGCTTCTAAGCCACCCTTGAATATGTGGGTGGCTAAGAAAGCTTAACTCTCTTTTGCAGGGAAGGGTCTCCAGCAGAAAACCAAAATCGTCTGACGCTATTGCTGGGGACCTTAAACATCTTGTAGGGCGCAAGATCAAATGCCCAAATGGTCTTACTATGTACTTCGTTCCCGAATCGCTTGCTACTCTCCCTATCAGTCCTAATCTGGATCTAAGCTTTCATAACCCACTGGTTCGTCAAATGTTTTTGCTTCACAATTCTCTTCGTGAAGCCTATCCCCCTAACTGCACTGTAGGGTACGACACTAGCGTCTTCAGAATGGATTATTGATAGTGGGTGTACCAATCACATGACTGGCAAAAGAAGCCTTCTTATGGACTCAACTTACGTCCATCCGATAAGAGTCACATCACATTTGCTGACACTGGTAAAAGTAAGGTATTGGGTCTAGGTAGAGTTGCAATCTCAAAGGATCAACACATGGATAAAGTCATGCTTGTTGAATCCCTTGGCTTCAACTTAATGTCTGTCTCAATGCTTTGCGATTTAAACATGATCGTAATGTTTGGGAAATATCGCTGCCTTGTTCTAATGGAATCTGACAAGTCTCTAGTGTTTGAAGGGTATCGGAAAGATGATTTGTACGTGGTAGATTTCTCAGCACGACCACAACTTGCTGTATGTCTTCTAGCAAAAGCTTCAGAATGTTGGCTCTGGCATCGGAGGCTAGGGCATGCTGCCATGAGGAACCTCCACACCCTTGCAAAGAAGAAGCATGTCATAGGCATCGAGGGCGTCAAGTTCAAGAAAGATCACTTATGCGGTGCCTGTGAAGCAGGGAAGATGACGAGGGCCAAACATCCCTCGAAGACAATCATGACAACCACTCGACCCTTCGAACTGCTCCAAATGGATCTTTTCGGTCCCACTCATTACTCAACTCTTACTACTACTGCTTGTCTCTATGGCTTTGTCATTATTGATGATTATTCTAGATATACTTGGGTGCACATAATCCTTTACAAGACTGAAGTGCAGGATGTCTTCAGACGCTTTGCCAATCGAGCAATGAACAACTATGGCGCCAAGATAAAGCACATCAGAAGTGACAATGGCACTGAATTCAAGAACACTGGCCTTGATACATATCTTGATACTTTGGGCATCACACATGAATTCTCAGCTCCGTACACGCCACAGCAGAATGGCGTCGTCGAACGCAAGAACAAAACACTCATTGAGATGGCCCGAACGATGCTAGATGAATACAAGACTCCAAGAAAATTCTGGCCTGGAGCCATTGATACTGCATGCCATACAATCAATCGTGTTTATCTTCACAAGCTTCTGAACAAGACATCTTATGAGCTCCTTACTGGCAAGAAGCCAAATGTCAGTTACTTCAGAGTATTTGGAGCCAGGTGCTGGATCAAGGATCCACATCACACTTCAAAATTTGCACCAAAAGCACATGAGGGTTTTATGCTTGGATATGGAAAGGATTCGCACTCCTACAGAGTCTTCAATCTCTTTCATTATAAATTGGTTGAAACAATGTATGTGCGGTTCGATGAGACTAACGGTTCACAAAGAGAGCACCTGACAAATGTGCTAGATGAAGTTCCATCCAGTGAATCAGTCAAACTAATGGGAACTGGAGAAATCATACCCTCTGAAGCTCAACCTGAAGAGGAACTTATCATATCCGCACCTGATCAAACTGAAGACAATGCTCAGCCTGAAGACAATCCTTCTAACAATGACAATGATCAGCAAGAGCAAAATCTTTGCCCTGTGCATCCTCGTGTTGCCAATGAAGTGCAGATTGAGAGAATAATTGATAGCATCAATGCACCTGGTCCACTCACTCGTTCAAGGGCAACACAACTAGCAAATTTCTGTGGGCACTTCGCATTCGTCTCAATAACAGAACCCAAGAAAGTTGAAGAATCCTTCATGGAACCTGAATGGATTCAAGCTATGCAAGAAGAGCTTCAACAGTTTGAGTTGAATAATGTATGGGAACTAGTTAAGTGTCCTGATCCTCGGAAGCACAATATAATAGGCACCAAATGGATATATCGCAACAAGCAAGATGAGCATGTTCAAGTTGTAAGAAACAAAGCTCGTCTCGTTGCACAAGGATATACTCAAGTGGAAGGGATTGACTTCGATGAAACATTTGCTCCTGTGGCTCGACTTGAAGCCATACGCATACTGCTGGCCTATGCAAATCATCATAACATACTTCTATATCAAATGGATGTGAAGAGCGCTTTTCTCAGTGGAAAGATTGAAGAAGTGTATGTTGCACAACCGCCTGGCTTTGAAGATCCAAAACATCCTGACATGGTATACAAGCTCAACAAGGCACTGTATGGCCTCAAACAAGCCCCTCGGGCTTGGTATGACACACTCAAATACTTCCTGAAGAGCAAATGCTTCATACTTGGTTCCCTCGACCCCACTCTCTTCACGAAGACATATGATGGTGAACTGTTTGTGTGCCAAATATATGTGGATGACATTATCTTCGGCTGCACCAATCAGAAGTACAGTGAAGAGTTTGGATATATGATGCAAGAGCAATATCAGATGTCCATGATGGGAGAGCTGAAGTTCTTCCTCGGTCTTCAAATACGATAGCAACGCAACGGCATCTTCATATCTCAAGAGAAGTATCTCAAAGATTGCCTGAAGAAGTTCAGTATGCAAGACTGCAAAGGCTTCACGACGCCAATGCCAGCCAAACATCATCTGGGTCCCGACTCCCGACGACAATGGTAAAGAGTTCGATCAAAAGGTATACCACTCCATGATTGGTTCTTTACTTTATCTATGTGCATCTAGGCTAGATATTATGCTTAGTGTTTGCATGTGTGCTCGATTCCAAGCGGCACCAAAGGAATCGCATCACTTAGCTGTGAAGCGAATTCTTTGATATTTGGCTCACACCCCAACTCTAGGATTGTGGTATCCAAAGGGCTTAGAGTTTGATCTGGTTGGATTCTCGGATGCTGATTATGCTGGTGACAAGGTGGATCGCAAGTCTACATCAGGCACATGTCATTTTTGAAGGAAATATGCCCTAGAGGCAATAATAAAGTTATTATTTATTTCCTTATTTCATGATAAATGTTTATTATTCATGCTAGAATTGTATTAACCGGAAACATAATACTTGTGTGAATACATAGACAAACTAAAACGTCACTAGTATGCCTTTACATGACTAGCTCGTTAATCGAAGATGGTTATGTTTCCTAACCATAGACAAAGAGTTGTTATTTGATTAACGGGATCACATCATTAGGGGAATGACGTGATTGACTTGACCCATTCCGTTAGCTTAGCACTCGATCGTTTAGTATGTTGCTATTGCTTTCTTCATGACTTATACATGTTCCTATGACTATGAGATTATGCAACTCCCGTTTACCGGAGGAACACTTTGTGTGCTACCAAACGTCACAACGTAACTGGGTGATTATAAAGGAGCTCTACAGGTGTCTCCAAAGGTAAATGTTGGGTTGGCGTATTTCGAGATTAGGATTTGTCACTCCGATTGTCGGATAGGTATCTCTGGGCCCTCTCGGTAATGCACATCACATAAGCCTTGCAAGCATTGCAACTAATGAGTTAGTTGCGAGATGATGTATTACGAAACGAGTAAAGAGACTTGCCGGTAACGAGATTGAACTAGGTATTGAGATACCGACGATCGAATCTCGGGCAAGTAACATACCGATGACAAAGGGAACAAAGTATGTTGTTATGCGGTCTGACCGATAAAGATCTTCGTAGAATATGTAGGAGCCAATATGAGCATCCAGGTTCCGCTATTGGTTATTGACCGGAGACGTGTCTCGGTCATGTCTACATTGTTCTCGAACCCGTAGGGTCCGCACGCTTAAGGTTTCGATGACAGTTATATTAAGAGTTTATGCTTTTTGATGTACCGAAGTTTCTTCGGAGTCCCGGATGTGATCACGGACATGACGAGGAGTCTCGAAATGGTGGAGACATAAAGATTGATATATTGGAAGCCTATATTTGGATATCGGAAGTGTTCCGGGTGAAATCGGAATTTTACCGGAGTACCGGGAGGTTACCGGAACCCCCCGGGAGGTATATGGGCCTTAGTGGGCTTTAGTGGAAGAGAGGAGAGGTGGCCAGGGCTGGGCCGCGCGCCCCTCCCCCCCTAGTCTGAATAGGACAAGGAGAGGGGGCGGCGCCCCACTTCCTTCTCTCTCTCCTCTTTCCCCCTTCCCGAATCCTATTCCAACTAGGAAAGGGGGGGAATCCTACTCCCGGTGGGAGTAGGACTCCTCCTGGCGCGCCCTCCTCCTGGCCGGCCGCACCCCCCCCTTGATCCTTTATATACGGGGGCAGGGGGCACCCCTATACACACAAGTTGATCCACGTGATCATATTCTTAGCCGTGTGCGGTGCCCCCTTCCACCATAATCCTCGATAATATTGTAGCGGTGCTTAGGCGAAGCCCTGCGACGGTAGTACATCAAGATCGTCACCACGCCATCGTGCTGACAGAACTCTTCCCCGACACTTTGCTGGATCAGAGTCCGGGGATCGTCATCGAGCTGAACGTGTGCTAGAACACGGAGGTGCCGTAGTTTCGGTGCTTGATCGGTCGGGCCATGAAGATGTACGACTACATCAACCGCGTTGTGCTAACGCTTCCGCTGTCGGTCTACAACGGTACGTAGATCACACACTTTCCTCGTTTCTATGCATCACCATGATCTTGTGTGTGCGTAGGAATTTTTTTGAAATTACTACGTTACCCAACAGTGGCATCAAAGCCTAGGTTTTATGTGTTGATGTTATATGCACGAGTAGAACACAAGTGAGTTGTGGGCGATATAAGTCATACTGCTTACCAGCATGTCATACTTTGGTTCGGCGGTATTGTTGGACGAAGCGGCCCGGACCGACATTACGCGTACGCTTACGCGAGACCGGTTCTCCCGATGTGCTTTGCACAAAGGTGGCTAGCGGGTGACAGTTTCTCCAACTTTAGTTGAACCAAGTGTGGCTACGCCTGGTCCTTGCGAAGGTTAAAACAGCACCAACTTGATGCGTAGGTAAGATTGGTTCTTGCTTAAGCCCGTAGCAGCCACGTAAAACTTGCAACAACAAAGTAGAGGACGTATAACTTGTTTTTGCAGGGCATGTTGTGATGTGATATGGTCAAGACATGATGCTAAATTTTATTGTATGAGATGATCATGTTTTGTAACCAAGGTATTGGCAACTGGCAGGAGCCATATGGTTGTCGCTTTATTGTATGCAATGCAATTGCGCTGTAATGCTTTAGTTTATCACTAAGCGGTAGCGATAGTCGTGGAAGCGTAAGATTGGTGAGACGACAACGATGCTATGATGGTGATCAAGGTGTCGCGCCGGTGACGATGGTGATCATGACGGTGTTTCGGAGATGGAGATCACAAGCACAGGATGATGATTGCCATATCATATCACTCATATTGATTGCATGTGATGTTTATCTTTTATGCATCTTATCTTTCTTTGTTTGACGGTAGCATTTTAAGATGATCTCTCACTAATTATCAAGAAGTGTTCTCCCTGAGTATGCACCGTTGCGAAAGTTCTTCGTGCTGAGACACCACGTGATGATCGGGTGTGATAGGCTCTACGTTCAAATACAACGGGTGCAAAACAGTTGCACACGCGGAATACTCAGGTTATACTTGACGAGCCAAGCATATACAGATATGGCCTCGGAACACGGAGACCGAAAGGTCGAGCATGAATCATATAGTAGATATGATCAACATAGTGATGTTCACCAATGAAACTACTCCATCTCACGTGATGATCGGACATGGTCTAGTTGATTTGGATCACGTGATCGCTTAGAGGATTGGAGGGATGTCTATCTAAGTGGG
The DNA here is from genome assembly GCF_003073215.2 of Triticum urartu. Taxonomy (NCBI): domain Eukaryota; kingdom Viridiplantae; phylum Streptophyta; class Magnoliopsida; order Poales; family Poaceae; genus Triticum; species Triticum urartu. Next base: position 655,326,026 of record NC_053026.1, read on the forward strand.
AGTTCTTAAGTAATATGATTAATTGAACTTAAATTTATCATGAACTTAGTCCTGGTAGTATTTTGCAAATCATGTTGTAGATCAATAGCTCGCGTTGTTGCTTCCCTGTGTTTATTTTGATATGTTCCTAGAGAAAATTGTGTTGAAAGATGTTAGTAGCAATGATGTGGATTGGATCCGCGATCTGAGGTTTATCCTCATTGCTGCACAGAAGAATTATGTCCTTGATGCACCGCTAGGTGACAGACCTATTGCAGGAACAGATGCAGACATTATGAACGTTTGGCTAGCTCAATATGATAACTACTTGATAGTTTAGTGCACCATGCTTAACGTCTTAGAATCGGGACTTCAAAAGACGTTTTGAACGTCATGGACCATATGAGATGTTCCAGGAGTTGAAGTTAATATTTCAAGCAAATACCCAAGTTGAGAGATATGAAGTCTCCAACAAGTTCTATAGCCAAAAGATGGAGGAGAATCGCTCAACTAGTGAGCATGTGCTCAGATTGTCTGGGTACTACAATCGCTTGAATCAAGTGGGAGTTTATCTTCCAGATAAGATAGTGATTGACAGAATTCTCTAGTCACCATAACCAAGTTAGTAGAACTTCGTGATGAACTATAGTATGCAAGGGATGACGAAAACGACTCTTGAGCTTTTCATGATGATGAAATCGATGAAGGTAGAAATCAAGAAAGAGCATCAAGTGTTGATGGTAGACAAGACCACTAGTTTCAATAAAAGGGCAAAGGGAAGAAGGGGAACTTCAAGAAGAACGGCAAGCAAGTTGCTGCTCAAGTGAAGAAGCCCAAGTCTGGTCCTAAGCCTGAGACTAAGTGCTTCTACTGCAAAGGGACTGGTCACTCGAAGCGGAACTGCCCCAAGTATTTGGCGGATAAGAAGGATGGCAAAGTGAACAAAGGTATATCTGATATACAGATTATTAATGTGTATTTTACTAGTGTTCGTAGCAACCCCTCGGTATTTGATACTGGTTCAGTTGCTAAGAGTAGTAACTCGAAACGGGAGTTACAGAATAAACAGAAACTAGTTAAGGGTGAAGTGACGATGTGTGTTGGAAGTAGTTCCAAGATTGATATGATCATCATCGCACACTCACTATACTTTCGGGATTAGTGTTGAACCTAAATAAGTGTTATTTGCTGTTTGCGTTGAGCATGAATATGATTTGATCATGTTTATTGCAATACAGTTATTCATTTAAGTTAGAGAATAATTGTTGTTCTGTTTACATGAATAAAACCTTATATGGTTACACACCCAATGAAAATGGTTCATTGGATATCGATCGTAGTGATACACATATTCATAATATTGAAGACAAAAGATGCAAAGTTAATAATGATAGTGCAACTTATTTGTGGCACTGTCGTTTAGGTCATATTGGTGTAAAGCGCATGAAGAAACTCCATGCTGATGGGATTTTGGAATCACTTGATTATGAATCACTTGATGCTTGCGAACCATGCCTTATGGGCAAGATGAATAAGACTCCGTTCTCCGGAACAATGGAGCGAGCAACAGACTTATTGGAAATAATACATACTGATGTATGTGATCCGATGAGTGTTGAGGCTCGTGGCGGGTATCGTTATTTTCTGACCTTCATAGATGATTTGAGAAGATATGGGTATATCTACTTGATGAAACACAAGTCTGAAACATTTGAAAAGTTCAAAGAATTTCAGAGTGAAGTGGAGAATCATCGTAACAAAAATAAAAAGTTTCTATGATATGATCACAGAAGTAAAATATTTGAGTTACGAGTTTGGCCTTCAGTTAAAAACAATGTGAAATAGTTTCACTACTCACGCCACCTGGAACACCACAGCATAATGGTGTGTCCGAACGTCATAACCGTACTTTATTAGATATGGTGCGAACTATGATGTCTCTTACCAATCTACCACTATCGTTTTGGGATTATGCATTAGAGACAGCTGCATTCACGTTAAATAGGGCACCATCTAAATCCGTTGAGACGACACCGTATTAACTATGGTTTGACAAGAAACCTAAGCTGTTGTTTCTTAAAGTTTGAGGTTGCAATGCTTATGTGAAAAAATATCAACCTGATAAGCTCAAACCCAAATCGGAGAAGTGCGTCTTCATAGGATACCCAAAAGAAAAATGTTGGGTACACCTTCTATCACAGATCTGAAGGCAAGATGTTCGTTGCTGAGAATGGATCCTTTCTAGAGAAGGAGTTTCTCTCGAAAGAAGTGAGTGGGAGGAAAGTAGAACTTGATAAGGTAATTGTACCTTCTCCCTTATTGGAAAGTAGTTCATCACAGAAATCTGTTCCTGTGACTACTACACCAATTAGTGAGGAAGCTAATGATAATGATCATGTAACTTCAGATCAAGTTACTACCGAATCTCGTAGGTTAACCAGAGTGAGATCCGCACCAGAGTGGTACGGTAATCCTGTTCTGGAAGTCATGTTACTAGACCACGACGAACTTACGAACTATGAGGAAGCGATGATGAGCCCAGATTTCGTGAAATGGTTTGAGGCCATGAAATCTGAGATATGATCCATGTATGAGAACAAAGTATGGACTTTGATGGATTTGCCCGATGATCGGCAAGCCATAGAAAATAAATGGATCTTCAAGAGGAAGACGGACGCTGATAGTAGTGTTACTATCTACAAAGCTGGACTTGTCGAAAAATGTTTTTCACAAAGTTCAAGGTGTTGACTACGATGAAATTTTCTCACTCGTAGCAATACTTAAGTCTGTCCAAATCATGTTAGCAATTGCCGCAATTTTATGAAATCTGGAAAATGGATAAACAAAATTACATTCCTTAATGGATTTAAAGAAGAGTTGTATATGATACAACCAGAAGGTTTTGTCAATCCTAAAGGTGCTAACAAAATATGCAAGCTCCAGCGATCCATCTATGGACTGGTGCAAGCATCTCGGAGTTGGAATATACACTTTGATAAGTTGATCAAAGCATATAGTTTTATACAGACTTGCGGTGAAGCCTGTATTTACAAGAAAGTGAGTGGGAGCACTACAACATTTCTGATAAGTATATGTGTATGACATATTGTTGATCGAAAATAATGTAGAATTATTCTGCAAAGCATAAAGGAGTGTTTGAAAGGATTTTTTCAAAGAAAACCTCGGTGAAGCTGCTTACATATTAAGCATCAAGATCTATAGAGATAGATCAAGACGCTTGATAAGTTTTTTCAATGAGTACATACCTTGACAAGATTTTGAAGTAGTTCAAAATGGAACAGTCAAAGAAAGAATTCTTGCCTGTGTTACAAGGTGTGAAGTTGAGTAAGACTCAAAGCCCGACCATGGTAGAAAATAGAATGAGAATGAAAGTCATTCCCTATGCCTTGGCCATAGGTTCTATAAAGTATGCCATGCTGTGTACCAGACCTATTGTATACCCTACACTAATTTTGGCAAGGGAGTACAGTAGTGATCTAGGAGTAGATCACTGGACAACGGTCAAAATTATCCTTAGTGGAATAAGGATATGTTTCTCAATTATGGAGGTGACAAAAGGTTCGTCATAAAAGGGTTACGTCGATACAAGTTTCGGCACTGATCCGGATGACTCTTAGTCTTCATCTGGATACATATTGAAAGTGGGAGCAATTAGCTAAAGTAGCTCCGTGCAGAGTATTGCAGACATAGAAAATTGCAAAATACTTACGGATCTGAATGTGGAAGACCCGTTGACTAAACTTCTCTCACAGGCAAAACATGATCACACCTTAGTACTCTTTGGGTGTTAATCACATAGCAATGTGAACTAGATTACTGAATCTAGTAAACCCTTTGGGTGTTGGTCATATATCGATGTGAACTATGGGTGTTAACCACATAAAGATGTGAACTATTGATGTTAGATCACATGGCGATGTGAACTAGATTATTGACTCTAGTGCAAGTGGGAGACTGAAGGAAATATGCCCTAGAGGCAATAATAAAGTTATTGTTTATTTCCTTATTTCATGATAAATGTTTATTATTCATGCTAGAATTGTATTAACCGGAAACATAATACATGTGTGAATACATAGACAAACAGAGTGTCACTAGTATGCCTCTACTTGACTAGCTCGTTAATCAAAGATGGTTATGTTTCCTAACCATAGACAAAGAGTTGTTATTTGATTAACGGGATCACATCATTAGGAGAATGATGTGATTGACTTGACCCATTCCGTTAGCTTAGCACTCGATCGTGTAGTATGTTGCTATTGCTTTCTTCATGACTTATACATGTTCCTATGACTATGAGATTATGCAACTCCCGTTTACCGGAGGAACACTTTGTGTGCTACCAAACGTCACAACGTAACTGGGTGATTATAAAGGAGCTCTACAGGTGTCTCCAAAGGTAAATGTTGGGTTGGCGTATTTCGAGATCAGGATTTGTCGCTCCGATTGTCGGAGAGGTATCACTGGGCCCTCTCGGTAATGCACATCACATAAGCCTTGCAAGCATTGCAACTAATGAGTTAGTTGCAAGATGATGTATTACGAAACGAGTAAAGAGACTTGCCGGTAACGAGATTGAACTAGGTATTGAGATACCGATGATCGAATCTCAGGCAAATAACATACCGATGACAAAGGGAACAAAGGATGTTGTTATGCGGTCTGACCGATAAAGATCTTCGTAGAATATGTAGGAGCCAATATGAGCATCCAGGTTCCGCTATTGGTTATTGACCGGAGACGTGTCTCAGTCATGTCTACATTGTTCTCGAACCCGTAGGGGCCGCACGCTTTAGGTTTCGATGACAGTTATATTATGAGTTTATGCTTTTTGATGTACCAAACTTTGTTCGGAGTCCCGGATGTGATGACGGACATGACGAGGAGTCTCGAAATGGTCGAGACATAAAGATTGATATATTGGAAGCCTATATTTGGATATCGGAAGTGTTCCGGGTGAAATCGGGATTTTACCGGAGTACCGGGAGGTTACGGGAACCCCCCGGGAGGTATATGGGCCTTAGTGGGCTTTAGTGGAAGAGAGGAGAGGTGGCCAGGGCAAGGAGAGGGGGCGGCGCCCCTCCCCCCCCTAGTCCGAATAGGACAAGGAGAGGGGGCGGCGCCCCCCCTTCCTTCTCTCTCTCCTCTTTCCCCCTTCCCGAATCCTATTCCAACTAGGAAAGGGGGGGAATCTTACTCCCGGTGGGAGTAGGACTCCTCCTGGCGCGCCCTCCTCCTGGCCGGCCGCACCCCCCCCCCTTGATCCTTTATATACGGGGGCAGGGGGCACCCCTAGACACACAAGTTGATCCACGTGATCATATTCTTAGCCGTGTGCGGTGCCCCCTTCCACCATAATCCTCGATAATATTGTAGCGGTGCTTAGGCGAAGCCCTGCGACAGTAGTACATCAAGATCGTCACCACGCCGTCGTGCTGACGGAACTCTTCCCCGACACTTTGCTGGATCGGAGTCCGGGGATCGTCATCGAGCTGAACGTGCGCTAGAACTCGGAGGTGCCGTAGTTTCGGTGCTTGATCGGTCGGGCCGTGAAGACGTACGACTACATCAACCGCGTTGTGCTAACGCTTCCGCTGTCGGTCTACAAGGGTACGTAGATCACACTCTTTCCTCATTACTATGCATCACCATGATCTTGCGTGTGCGTAGGAAATTTTTTGAAATTACTACGTTACCCAAAAATTTTCTGGGACGATCACTTGTATGTTGGTCTTCAAAGAAGCAGAACTGTGTATCTCTCTCCACTGCTGAATCTGAATACATTGCTGCTGGATCTTGCTGCGCTCAGCTTCTGTGGATGAAGCAAACACTCAAGGACTATGGCATTCATCTGAAGCAAGTTCCACTCTACTGCGACGATTAAAGCGCCATTAAGATTGCCAACAACCCAGTACAGCACTCGAAGACAAGGCACATTGAAATTCGTCATCACTTTCTCAGAGATCATGTTGTGAAGGAAGACATTGATATCATACACGTCAACACTGAAGAGCAATTGGCAGATATCTTCACCAAGCCCTTGGATGAGAAGATATTTTGCAAGTTACGGTGTGAGCTAAATATCTTAGAATCCTCAAATGTCCTGTGATCAGGCACACATCCTAACACTTATGCATATTGATAACTTAGATGTGCAACATACGAAGTAAATTATATCTTCAATCAATGAAGGCATACATTCTAAGTGTGAATACATTAATGTGGAATTTGACTTCGGAGCGCCACGATAATTGTGCGTCGTGTCTGAGTCTAATACTTCCTATACGGTGGGTAACGCCACCACCCAAGGTTCTGTTTGAAGTGTTTCACTCATGGCGTTACATTTGCTATGTCTTCACATTTGGTTTGGCTTCAATTTCAACATGTCTTCATGGTTATCTTCACTATGTTGATTATATATATATACTAGTGTTCTGTCCTCTACAACATTCACTTATAGCTATGTCTTCTTGTTGAATCTTTTGAACTAAGTGAATGTGATCGGACCCTAACCTCTCTATGCTTTCTATCTCAAACTCTATCTCTCCAAATCATATGCATTCTATTGAGACTGTCGAATGTCTTCTCTGCGTCCTTGTCAGCAGAAGATACAGAGACAAACATTAAGTCCGTTTTCAATGCTCATTCCTTCACCTGAAACCCGAAGAAGTGGGAACGACCACCTGAAAATCCAGGCGTGCGTGGGACGTGGAACAACCTCCGACATGCTGCATGATGGCCACGTGTTCCTCAGATGTGAATCGCCAGGGGCACTTGTGTAATAACACTGAGCCGCCTCTGTACCTATAAATACATGCCTCACCGCATTCATTATCTCTTCTTCCACTCTCACATGAACCCTTGCGCCACCGCTAGACCTCGACAACGCCGGCGACGAAGCGCTTCGCTGCCGCAACCTCTCCGACGCCGTCTTCACGCCGACCGCGGACATCGTCTTATCCGCCGTCACTGTAGGTGTCCTCTGTCGCCAAGTTAGGGCATGGACGATCGAACTGCTCGGCCTCCTCTTCTACTCCATCTAGCAGTTCTTCGTGTGGTAAATAAAACTTCCTTTTTACGGCCCCTTTGATCCTATAGCTTCGTCACTTTCTACCACAAGCAGTTTCTATTCACACAAGTTAGATCTCTTTCATTTTGCATCTCATAATATGCCCAGTATATTCACTTGTACTTCACAAAGTATTTAGATTTCTCACTTGTACTGATCCATGGATTCGTACAAATCTGGAACCAACTCCTTATCTATGAGTGAATGTCTTCGCACGATGAGGTCAATGTCTTCTAAACTGATTTATCTTCAAAATCTTCTGAGAATGCATATGACCTCTTCCCCTTCCCTCGCACCTTAATGCTGTCACAGGTACATGTCCGTGGGAGAATCCCTTGGTTCTCATAGTCTGCATTCATTTGCAGAATTCTTACAGCATCATATAAATTCTCCCGAAGCCAGTTCCTGTTTGTCTAGCAAGCGAAAGCCTTTGAAGCCTTTGAACGTATTGAAGCCTTTCAGTTTAAAGTTCATGGCTTCAGAGAAATATGCAAGGAAGGGAGGCAGACAGCGTCGTGGGGGAACATCAAGAGATTTGCCTGATGACCTCTCTGAGCTTTACAAGACAGACCCTGAAGAGGATTACAATCAGCGCAAGACCCGAATCCAGTGGATTCAAAGATATTGGGCAGAACAGTGGTACAAATACAGATTCGTGACCAGGGAATATGTTGAGAAGAGTGCTATCAAAAGTCCTTGGGGTGATATTCTCTTCCGAGGCCTTCCACCCAAGACCAAAGCTGAAGCTATTGCTCAGGGTTTCTATCCCTGTATGGTCCGTGGACCTCAGCCTGAAGATGCCGACCCATCATCATTGCTATGGTGTCGTGACGATAATCTCTTCAAGTGCAACTTCCAGCACGCAAAGGCATCGGCCAAGGAAAACAAGAAGTCATTGGGACGAGACTTCAACCCTGGTCCTTCTGCTCCCCGGGCTGACGGCACACGCGATGCAGAACCCAATGTCATCGGTCCTTTCTACAACCTTGAAGGTCTCATCACCCATATCGTGGTTCAAGGGACTGCCGTGAATGAGCCTGCAGATGACGCTGAATCAGATGAAGCGCCTGCAGCACCGAAGCCAAAGAAACAGAAGTAGCCAAAAGCTTCAAAGCCTGCCTCTACACCAAAAATCTCACGGGAGAAGCCCCTGGCTACTGCACCTCCTGAAGACAGTGTGCAGTCTGAAGATTTGTCACGCATCTCCAAGCCTTAGAAGGTCAAGATGCCTCTGCCACACACCGGCCAAGAACTGACAGCTGCTGGTACGATGCCATTGATCTGTCCAGTGATGAAGATCTTGCAGATGACGCTCTTGAGCAACTGATCAAGAGCAAAGAAGACGCAGAAATCTTCAACAATTTGCCTCTCTTTGACGTGGCAATCATCCACGACTTCATTGATGAGTGGTTTGAAACGCCTAATCTTAGCTTTGAAGACCTGCAACTTCCCATTGGTCTCAGTGTCGCCTTCCATGGCGCCATTGCTTCAGAATTAGCTATCGCCCAGCGCATTGTTGAATTGAGGCAAAAGATTGACTATGAGAAAGCTCAGTTCAAGAAGCATATGGCCAAGCTCAGCATACAAGAGGTCAAGAGCTTCAAGCTCATGCTGCACGAGCTTAAAGAAGCCATTCTCAAGAAGCGTGAAGAAGCTCAAGGTTCTCGTGAGCGCATGAAGAGCCTGGCTGACAAGTCTGTGCAAGCCTACAATGAGACTGAGAAGTGCAAGGCCCTTGGGCATCCTGGCATCGATCCCAGGATGGCTGCAAAGAAGAAGAAGAAGCCCGCTATGGCCGAACCCGACGCACCAAGGCAGGAAGCAGATCCCATTGTCTTCCCAACTAGCATGACTGGCTCGAAGCTAAAGGCCCGGTCAACCGCTTCAGAGCTGAAGAAGATGAGGACTGCTAAGGTTGAAGCCAGAAAGAGGAAACATCCTGAAGCCTCTGCTGCTGCTCCCTCCAAGAAGAAGCGGAAGACCAAGAAGGAACGGGCTGCTCCCATAGAGCCCTTGATTGTTGAACCCATCTCCATGGTTCGTCCTGATGCTGAACCTCAAGAGCGTCAACTGACTGTCCATGAGCCTGCTTTCACAGAGGCTCATGAAGCTGAAGACTTTCCAGCAGCTGATCCCATCGCTGCTGAAGACATTGGTCACCATGACCATGTTGAAGATGATGCAGTTCTTCCTCAGCTCAAGCACCAACAGGTATCATCGCCTGTGCTAACGCACAGCAAGCTCATCAGCATTGGTCGTCCTCTGACGCCAGTTGCTCAGGATGCATCATGGGCTGATCACCCACAAGCACAAGAAGAAGAAGATTTTGAGGCCCAGCCAACTCCAACTCCATAGGCGTCGCCAGCGTTACGCAGGCTTCGCAAAGGACCAAGGCCTCCAGTCTCTGAGTCTGAAGCTAATACTGCTGAAGACATTCCGGCTGCTTCAGCCGGTGAAGAAGAAACCCCAAAAGCTGCTATTCCCCCGCCCCACCAAGAAGCTGTTCTCGAGGAGAACGTGACTATGACCGACCCTCCAGCTCGTTAAGTGGAGGATGAGAATCGTGAGGCTGCCACTACGAACACCAATGAAGCCACTGACGCTGTCATGGCTGAAGCCAATGTGGATCCTTCACCAACCCAAGCACCAGAAGTCAGCAAAGCCACTGATGCTCTGCTTCTGCTCCTGCGCCTGCTGCTGGTCCTCAGTTCGACTATCATGTTGAGCACAGGCATCAGGTACAGAAGCCAATCCCAAGATTGCCCAGGTTTCCAGGTCCTGCATCAGCACCTGGATCCTTCAATGTCAATGGCTTCAAAGCAGACAACACCTTCTTCAATAGCTCCAGGAACCCCTACTCAAGGGAAAGAATATCTTTTGATCGGTTCTGGAGCTATCCGCAGCGAAGCTATTACTCCTGCATTCTATACAATCAAGGTCGCATCTTCCCACATAAGCGTCTTGACATTGAAGCAATAGCTGGTCTGCCCTGTCTGGAAGAGGCTCTGGATTGCTTCAAAGAGGTTGGATTGCTGCCGTTTGTCACCGACCAAGAGCACGGGAATGAAGAGTTGCTGCTCCAATTCTATGCCACACTTCACATTCGTGGATACAACAGAGATCCGAAGACTTGGGTCCTGGAGTGGATGACAGGAAATGATCATCACGAAGCCAAAGCCTTTGATATCATTGAGCTCACTGGTCTGCCCACTCCTGGCGATCTCTACGAACCTGGCTGTCAGCTTCACAGTGAAGCTATGGAGAGCATCTTTCAGAAGCCTGAACCAACCATGAGTCAGATGCTTAGTATGATGAAGCCATTGCCCCCAAGATGCTACATATCCCAAGGAGTTCTTCGTTGAAGACCTTGAGTATCTGCCAAGGAATATTTATCACATCATAAGGCGAACTCTCTGGCCCATCAAAGGACATTCTCCACATGCCAAGCTGGAAGGTGCAATGAAGACTTTGGTCTTCTATATTCTTCATGGCAAATGCTTCAATGCACAGGACTTCTTCATCCGCCAACTTGCTGCATCAGGCTCTGATCTTTTTGGCTTGAAGTTCTATGCTCCATGGATAATGCGGCTGATCAAACTCCACTCCGCTATCTCATATCAGCCATCTGCTCGCAATCATCGGATCTTTCTGCCTGATGTGGATATGTCTGTTGAAGCCATTTATCCTGAGCCTGCCAAGGAACCTCTAAGTCTTCAGAATGCGGAGCATCAAAGTTTTTCTCAGAACATTGAAGGAGTTGAAGCAGTCACTCGTGTGTATCCTTTGGCTGGAACTACACGTGCACCACATCCTGCCCTTACTGAAGCCACCGATAGCACCATTGCCCAATGACCCAAGAAGCGCACTCGTGTTCTCAATGACCGAGAGCTTCTGGTGGCTCTTCATCAGAAACAGGATAGGCATCATGACTGGCTGAAGCGCCAAATGCAAAGCCTCTTGGTTGATGTTAACCGCATTCGCAATCTTGCCACCAAGAATGCCTTTGTTGCACATGAAACCTCTCGACGCACATGGAAAGGGCTGACGCTTATGTGCTCTGAAGATGATCTTCAAGAGGATGGCTTCTCTGAACGCTTCAAGTTTAACTCCACACCTCCTCAAAGGGCAGTGCTGCGACGAATTCCATCTCTTGAAGACTCTGAGTTCTCTTCCTCTGCTGCAACTGTGAATGCTAGAGTGATCGAGGATGAAGACGATGCTACCTCACCGCCACCTCCTTCAGCACGCTTTGACACTGCTCCAAGTTCTTCTGCACCGCCGAACACCACCGACGACCCTGCTGCTTCACCTACTCTTCATGGGAACGAGTAGATGCTCTATGTCTTCAAACCTTTTTGGTCCTTACTGACAAAAGGGGGAGAAGTATATGAGTTTGATAGTCTTCAAGCGGGTCCATATTGGCGGGTGCTTTATATTTTGCTTCGTGTTTACAACTCTCGATTTGATACATTTGGTTCTTTGAGTTGTAACACTTAAACTCGATGGTGGTCTGCTACTTATTTGCCACTTTGTGATGCGATGATAAATTCCGCATGTGCGACGATAAATTCCGCACTTAGATCATTTTGCAGACATCCATTTTCCATTATGCATGTCATTATCTTCACATACCTTCACATGCATAGTGGATTGTCATCATAAGTTGAAGAGGATCTCCACAAGCACAACCTGCCATGTGCATTTGCATTCCAAAAGCAAATTACTTATATGCACATCTTTAGGGGGAGCCCTCACAGCTTATGAAGACAATTCACTATCCTCTTACAATTTCACATATTATATTCCCCGTTGAAAACTTCAACTAGTTTGTCATCAATCACCAAAAAGGGGGAGATTGTAAGTGCATCTAGTGCCACCCCTAGTTGGTTTTGGAGTATTGACGACAAACCTAGTTGACGGACTAATGTGTTTGTGAGAATTGCAGGATAACACAGGTAGAAGTCCCTCATTCATTCGGTTTTCCTACCAGAGATGACCCCTAAAAATGTATGAAGACATTGATGTCAAAGGTGGTTTATGAAGATATTCTCATTGAAGACTATGACAAGAGAAGACATCACATGAAGCCTATGGAGCTCGAAGACTTAGATCTTTCGTAGTTCTTTTTTCTTCTCTGTTGAGTCATAGGAACCACCGTACTGTTAAGTGGGGTCCAAGAGAACCAGTCAGAATGACTGAAGTGACGCTTAACCAAAACCTATGTCTTTGAGTGAAGACTATGAGAGCGAATCTTGTCCAGAGTCAGACAAGTCAGCTTTGCTTATAGCCCAAGTAAAGTTGCCGTGTGAGTTTGAAATCTGACCGTTGGAACACGTGTCAGTTCCTTAGTGACCCAGGGTCATTTCGGACAAATCAGGTCGGGTTGCCTAGTGGCTATAAATAGCCCACCCCCTACAACCATAAACGGTTGGCTGCCCTAAGTTACTGTACGGCTTTTGTCGTTTGAGAGCAACCCACCTCGAAGCCTTTGAGAGAGAATTCCTTGCGAGGATAAAGCCCTAACCACCCTGAGCCAAAGAGTGTTAGGCATCACTTAAGTCTTCTTGTCTGTGTGATCTGAAGACTTATTACACTTGAGGACTGTGAATCCTCCAGCCGGTTAGGCGTCGCGTTCTGAGCATCCAAGAGACATTGTAGATCGCTGGTGAACGAAGTCTGTGAAGGTTTGGGAGTCTACCTTGAAGACTTACCAGGGTGATTGGGCGAGGTCTGTGTGACCTTAGCTCAAGGGGAATACGGTGAGGATTGGGTGTCCTGAGCTGCGTGTTCAGGACTGGGTGTCCGAGACTGTGTGTCCTAAGGTTTAAATACCTAGCCACCCTAACCAGACGTACAGTTGTCACAGTAACTGGAACTGGTCCAACAAATCATTGTCTTCAACGAGTCACTGGTTTCATCATTCCCTTCCCTTTACTTACTGTTGGTCCTTGTGAAGTCATTGTATGATTGCACTATCTTCTGTCTTCACTAAGTGACTGCGTGTTCTGTTTGGCTTCTTAATATCTTCCTACCTGATCCTTACTACATTGCTGCTATTAGTCATTGTGCTTTCACTTCATTGAATACATGACTATGGTTTGCCTAGTGTAGTCTACCTTCCGCTGCATGGTAATAGGTTTATCTTTATCGTTTGTCTTCGAAACTTCCATGTTTTGAAGACTTTCATAAAAATCACCTATTCACGCCCCCTCTAGTCAATATAACGCACTTTCAGATGTACTACTTTCCAATAAGGGAGCAGGTACAGTTACCTCATCAAGTTCTACTTTGCTCCCACTCACTTCTTTCGAGAGAAACTCCTCATCTAGAAAGTTTCTGAATTTAGCAACAAAAGTCTTCCCTTCAGATCTGTGATAGAAGGTGTATCCAATAGTTTCCTTTGGATATCCTATGAAGACACATTTCTCCGATTTGGGTTCGAGCTTATCAGGTTGAAGCTTTTTCACATAAGCATCGCAGCCCCAAACTTTAAGAAACGACAACTTTGGTTTCTTGCCAAACCATAGTTCATAAGGCGTCGTCTCAACGGATTTAGATGGTGCCCTATTTAACGTGAATGCGGACGTATCTAAAGCATAATGCCAAACGATAGCGGTAAATCAGTAAGAGACATCATAGATCGCACCATATCTAGTAAAGTACGATTACGACGTTCGGACACACCATTACGCTGTGGTGTTCCGGGTGGCGTGAGTTGCGAAACTATTCCGCATTGTTTCAAATGTACACCAAACTCGTAACTCAAATATTCTCCTCCACGATCAGATCGTAGAAACTTTATTTTCTTGTTACGATGATTTTCAACTTCACTCTGAAATTCTTTGAACTTTTCAAATGTTTTAGACTTATGTTTCATTAAGTAGATATACCCATATCTGCTTAAGTCATCTGTGAAGGTGAGAAAATAACGATATCCGCCAGGAGCCTCAACATTCATTGGACCACATACATCTGTATGTATGATTTCCAACAAATCTGTTGCTCTCTCCATATTACCGGAGAACGGTGTTTTGGTCATCTTGCCCATAAGGCACGGTTCGCAAGTACCAAGTGATTCATAATCAAGTGGTTCCAAAAGTCCATCAGTATGGAGTTTCTTCATGCGCTTTACACCGATATGACCCAAACGGCAGTGCCACAAATAAGTTGCACTATCATTATCAACTCTGCATCTTTTGGCTTCAACATCATGAATATGTGTGTCACGATCACATCGACTTTGGAACCATTTCCCACGCGCATCGTCACCTCGTCCTTAGCCAATCTTCGCTTAATCCGTAGTCCCTGTTTTGAGTTGCAAATATTAGCAACAGAACCAGTATCAAATACCCAGGTGCTACTGCGACCATTACTAAGGTACACATCAATAACATGTATATCACATATACCTTGCCATCCTTCTTATCCGCCAAATACTTGGGGCAGTTCCGCTTCCAGTGACCAGTCTGCTTGTAGTAGAAGCACTCAGTTTCAGGCTTAGGTCCAGATTTGGGTTTCTTCTCCTGAGCAGCAACTTGCTTGTTGTTCTTCTCGAAGTTCCCCTTTTTCTTCCCTTTGCCCTTTTTCTTGAAACTAGTGGTCTTGTTGACCATCAACACTTGATGCTCCTTCTTGATTTCTACCTCCGCAGCTTTCAGCATTGCGAAGAGCTCGGGAATTGTCTTATCCATCCCTTGCATATTATAGTTCATCACGAAGCTCTTGTAGCTAGGTGGAAGTGATTGGAGAATTCTGTCAATGACGCAATCATCTGGAAGATTAACTCCCAATTGAATCAAGTGATTATTATACCCAGACATTTTGAGTATATGCTCACCGACAGAACTGTTCTCCTCCATCTTGCAGCTATAGAACTTATTGGAGACTTCATATCTCTCAATCCGGGCATTTGCTTGAAATATTAACTTCAACTCTTGGAACATCTCATATACTCCATGACGTTCAAAACGTCGTTGAAGACCAGATTCTAAGCTGTAAAGCATGGCACATTGAACTATCGAGTAGTCATCAGCTTTGCTCTGCCAGACGTTCTTAACGTCGTCAGTTGCATTAGCAGCAGGCCTGGCACCCGGCGGTGCTTCCAGGACGTAACTCTTCTGTGCAGCAATGAGGATAATCCTCAAGTTACGGACCCAGTCCGTGTAATTGCTACCATCATCTTTCAACTTTGCTTTCTCAAGGAACGCATTAAAATTCAACGGAACAACAGCACGGGCCATCTATCTACAATCAAACATAAACAAGCAAGATAATATCAGGTACTAAGTTCATGATAAATTTAAGTTCAATTAATCATATTACTAAAGAACTCCCACTTAGATAGACATCGCTCTAATCCTCTAAGTGATCACGTGATCCAAATCAACTAAACCATGTCCGGTCATCACGTGAGATGGAGTAGTTTCATTGGTGAACATCACTATGTTGATCATATCTACTATATGATTCACGCTCGACCTTTTGGTATCCGTGTTCCGAGGCCATATCTGTTATATGCTAGGCTCGTCAAGTTAAACCTGAGTATTCTGCGTGTGCAACTGTTTTGCACCCATTGTATTTGAACGTAGAGCCTATCACACCCGATCATCACGTGGTGTCTCAGCACGAAGAACTTTGACAACGGTGCATACTCAGGGAGAACACTTTTACTATGATAATTTAGTGAGGGATCATCTTATAATGCTACCATCAATCAAAGCAAGATAAGATGCATAAAAGATAAACATCACATGCAATCAATATAAGTGATATGATATGGCCATCATCATCTTGTGCTTGTGATCTCCATCTTCGAAGCACCATCATGATCACCATCGTCACCGGCGCGACACCTTGATCTCCATCGTAGCATCGTTGTCGTCTCGCCA
The DNA here is from genome assembly GCF_003073215.2 of Triticum urartu. Lineage (NCBI taxonomy): Eukaryota > Viridiplantae > Streptophyta > Magnoliopsida > Poales > Poaceae > Triticum > Triticum urartu. The sequence continues at coordinate 655,341,983 of NC_053026.1, forward strand.
ATCTTATGCTTCTACGACTATCGCTACCGCTTAGTGTTAAAGTAAAGCATTACAGGGCGATTGCATTGTATACAATAAAGCGACAACCATATGGCTCCAGCCAGTTGCCGATAACTCGGTTACAAAGCATGATCATCTCATACAATAAAATTTAGCATCACGTCTTGACCATATCACATCACAACATGCCCTGCAAAAACAAGTTAGACGTCCTCTACTTTGTTTGTTGCAAGTTTTACGTGGCTGCTACGGGCTTAAGCAAGAACCAATCTTACCTACGCATCAAAAACCACAACGATAGTTTGTCAAGTTGGTGTTGTTTTAACCTTCGCAAGGACCGGGCGTAGCCACACTCGGTTCAACTAAAGTTGGAGAAACTGACACCCGCCAGCCACCTGTGTGCAAAGCACGTCGGTAGAACCAGTCTCGCGTAAGCGTACGCGTAATGTCGGTCCGGGCCGCTTCATCCAACAATACCGTCGAACCAAAGTATGACATGCTAGTAAGCAGTATGAATTATATCACCCACAACTCACTTGTGTTCTACTCGTGCAAATAACATCAACACATAAAACCTGGCTCGGATGCCACTGTTGGGGAACGTAGTAATTTCAAAAGTTTTCCTACGCACACGCAAGATCATGGTGATGCATAGCAACGAGAGGGGAGAGTGTTGTCTACGTACCCTCGTAGACCGACAGCGGAAGCGTTATGACAACGCGGTTGATGTAGTCGTACCTCTTCACGTCCAACCGATCAAGCACCGAAACTACGGCACCTCCGAGTTCTAGCACACGTTCAGCTCGATGACGATCCCCAGACTCCGATCCAGCAAAGTGTCGGGGAAGAGTTCCGTCAGCACGACGACGTGGTGACGATCTTGATGTTCTACTGTCGCAGGGCTTCGCCTAAGCACCGCTACAATATTATCGAGGATTATGGTGGAGGGGGGCACCGCACACGGCTAAGAGAACGATCACCAAGATCAACTTGTGTGTCTAGAGGTGCCCCCTGCCCCCGTATATAAAGGAGAAAGGGGGAGGGGCGGCCGGCCAGGAGGAGGCGCGCCAGGGAGGAGTCCTACTCCTACCGGGAGTAGGATTCCCTCCTTTTCCTTGTCCAACTAGGAGAGGGGGAAGGAAGGGAGAGAGGAGACGAAGGAAAGGGGGGCGCCGCCCCCCCCCCCTCCTTGTCCAATTCGGACTAGAGGGGGAGGGGGCGCGCGGCCTGCCCTGGCCGCCCCTCCTCTTCTCCACTTAGGGCCCATGAGGCCCATTAACCCCCGGGGGGGTTCCGGTAACCCCCCGGTACTCCGGTTTTATCCGAAACTTCTCCGGAACACTTCCTGTGTCTGAATATAGCCGTCCAATATATCAATATTTATGTCTCGACCATTTCGAGACTCCTCGTCATGTCCGTGATCACATCCGGGACTCCGAACTAACTTAGGTACATCAAAACTCATAAACTAATAATATAACTGTCATCGAAACCTTAAGCGTGCGGACCCTACGGGTTCGAGAACAATGTAGACATGACCGAGACACGTCTCCGGTCAATAACCAATAGCGGAACCTGGATGCTCATATTGGCTCCTACATATTCTACGAAGATCTTTATCGGTCAGACCGCATAACAACATACGTCGTTCCCTTTGTCATCGGTATGTTACTTGCCCGAGATTCGATCATCGGTATCTCAATACCTAGTTCAATCTCGTTACCGGCAAGTCTCTTTACTCGTTCTCTAATACATCATCCCGCAACTAACTCATTAGTTGCAATGCTTGCAAGGCTTAAGTGATGTGCATTACCGAGAGGGCCCAGAGATACCTCTCCGACAATCGGAGTGACAAATCCTAATCTCGAAATACGCCAACCCAACATGTACCTTTGGAGACACCTGTAGAGCTCCTTTATAATCACCCAGTTACGTTGTGACGTTTGGTAGCACACAAAGTGTTCCTCTGCAAACGGGAGTTGCATAATCTCATAGTCATAGGAACATGTATAAGTCATGAAGAAAAGCAATAGCAACATACTAAATGATCGGGTGCTAAGCTAATGGAATGGGTCATGTCAATCAGATCATTCAACTAATGATGTGATCCCGTTAATCAAATAACAACTCTTTGTCCATGGTTAGGAAACATAACCATCTTTGATTAACGAGCTAGTCAAGTAGAGGCATACTAGTGACACTCTGTTTGTCTATGTATTCACACATGTATTATGTTTCCGGTTAGTACAATTCTAGCATGAATAATAAACTTTTATCATGATATAAGGAAATAAATAATAACTTTATTATTGCCTCTAGGGCATATTTCCTTCAATTGTACTTGTGGCGCAGCTCTGAGGAGAGGTTGTAGTCGACCTGCACCTTGTCGTCCTTGCGGATAGGTATGGAACGCACATTGTACTTGTGGCACAACTCCGTGGAGAGGATTGCAGTCGACCTGCAGCTCGTCATCCTCGCGGATAGGGATGGAGCGCACATTGTACTTGTGGCGTAGCTCCATGGAGAGGATTGCAGTCGACCTGCACCTCGTCATCCTTGCGGATAGGGATGGTTTTTCAACTTAGGCGAGTACTAGACTGCAACTAAGCCCCCGAGTGTGAGGTTTCCCCGTCACTCAGTAGGATTTTTGAAACTTAGGCGAGCACTGGGCTACAGCTAAGCCCCCGAGTATGAGGTTTTCTCATCACTCGGTAGGATATTTGAAACTTAGGCAAGCACTGGGCTGCAGCTAAGCCCCCGAGTGTGAGGTTTGCTCATCACTCGGTAGGATTTTTGAAACTTAGGCGAGCACTGGGCTGCAGCTAAGGCCCCGAGTATGAGGTTTGCTCATCACTTGGTAGGATTTTTGAAACTTAGGCGAGCACTGGTCTGCAGCTAAGCCCCCGAGTGTGAGGTTTGCTCATCACTTGGTAGGATTTTTGAAACTTAGGCGAGCACTGGGCTGTAGCTAAGCCCCCGAGTGTGAGGTTCACTCATCACTCGGCAGGATTTTTGAAACTTAGGTGAGCACTGGGATGCAGCTAAGCCCCCAAGTGTGAGGTTCGCTCGTCACTCGGTAGGATTTTTTTTCAACTTAGGCGAGTACTGGACTGCAGCTAAGCCCCCGAGTGAGAGGCTTGATCGTCACTCGGTAGGATTTTTTCAACTTAGGCGAGTACTGGACGGCAGCTAAGCCCCCGAGTGAGAGACTTGCTCGTCACTCGGTAGGATTTTTTTCAACTTAGGCGAGTACTGGACCGCAGCTAAGCCCCCGAGTGGGAGACCTGCTCATCACTCGGTAGGATTTTTTTCAAATTAGGCGAGCACTGGACTACAGCTAAGCCCCCGAGTGAGAGACTTGCTTGTCACTCGGTAGGATTTTTTTCAACTTAGGCGAGTACTGGACTGCAGCTAAGCCCCCGAGTGAGTGACTTGCTCATCACTCGGTAGGATTTTTTTTCAACTTAGGCGAGTACTGGACTGCAGCTAAGCCCTCGAGTGAGAGACTTGCTCATCACTCGGGAGGATTTTTTCAACTTAGGAGAAACGGATTCGCAGCTAAGCTACCGAGTGAGAGGCTTGCTCATTACTCGGTAGGATTTTTTAAACTTAAGCGAAACGGATTCGGAGCTAAGCCACCCACTGGGGATTTCAGAGACAAACGTAAGCAATCGACAATCATTTTAGAAGACTGTAAAAAACTCTTGTCTTTGACAAACAAACTACAAAGGTGCTTTCTATTACATCCCAATAGACTGAATGCTTAAGTATAAAACGGGCGGAGTAGCTCCGCATTCCAAGATCGCGACTAGTCTTTCTTGTGCTTGACGTTGTAGAGGTGGTACGCTCCATTGTGGAGCACTCTGGTGACAACGAAGGGGCCTTCCCAGGCAGGAGCAAGATTGTGAGGTTTCTGCTGATCCACTCGGAGAACCAAGTCTCCCTCTTGAAATGCTCGAGCCCTCATGTTTCTGGCATGGAATCGACGCAGGTCTTGCTGATAGATGGTTGATCGAATCAAGGCTGCCGGTGTCAAAACTGGCGGATCTCGGGTAGGGGGTCCCGAACTGTGCGTCTAAGGCAGATGGTAATAGTAGGCAGGGGACACGATGTTTTACCCAGGTTCGAGCCCTCTTGATGGAGGTAAAACCCTACGTCCTGCTTGATTTATTCTTGATGATATGAGTATTACAAGAGTTGATCTACCACGAGATCGGAGAGGCTAAACCCTAGAAGCTAGCCTATGGTATGATTGTCAGTTGTTCTACGGACTAATACCCTCCGGTTTATATAGACACCGGAGGGGGCTAGGGTTACACAAGGTCGGTTACAAAGGAGGAGATATACATATCCGTATTGCCTAGCTTGCCTACCACGCCAAGTAGAGTCCCATCCGGACACGGGACGAACTCTTCAATCTTGTATCTTCATAGTCCAACAGTCCGGCCAAAGGACATAGTCCGGCTGTCCGGAGACCCCCTAATCCAGGACTCCCTCAAAGGCCATCTCTCTTTCTTCTTCCAGGAGATCGACTGCATCTTGCCGTGCCTGTTCTGCTTCTTCTTCTGAGAAAAGCCCGACTCGGGGCGCATTGTGGAGCAAGTCACTCGGAAGTACAACTTCGGCTCCATAAACCAAGAAAAAGGGGTTCTGCCAGTCGACCGATTGGGAGTTGTCCTCAATCCCCACAATACTGATGGAAGTTCGTCGACCCAGGCTCCTGCTGCATGTTTGAGGTCACGCATCAGTCAGGGTTTCAGCCCTTTGACAATCAATCCATTTGCTCTTTGAGCTTGCCCATTCAACTTGGGGTGGGCGACTGAGGCATAGTCGACTCGAGTACCTTGGGAAGCATAGAAAGTTCTGAACTCATCAGAATCGAAGTTTGACCCATTGTCAGTGATGATGCTGTGTGGAACACCATATCTGAATGTTAACTCTCTGATGAAGCTGACAACAGTACTAGCTTCAAGGTTCTTGATAGGCTTGGCTTCAATCCACTTGGTGAACTTGTCGACTGCTACAAGAACATGAGTGAATCCACTCCTACTAGTCCTCAGAGGTCCAAACATGTCCAATCCCCAAACAGAAAAGGGCCAGATGAGTGGAATGGTCTTCAGGGACGACGTAGGCTTGTGAGACATGTTGGAGTAAAACTGGCAACCTTCACATTTGTCGACTATTTCTTTTGCCATGTCATTTGCCCATGGCCAGTAAAATCCCGTTCGGTATGCTTTGGCCACAATGGTCCGAGAGGACGTATGGTGACCACAGGTCCCTGAGTGGATGTCATTGAGGATCACTCCACCTTCTTCAAGTGTTATGCATTTCTGGCAAACTCCAGTCACACTTTCTCTGAGCAACTGCCCTCTTATCACAGTAAAGGCTTTAGATCGACGGACGATCTGTCGAGCCTCTTCTTCATCCTCTGGGAGTTCCCTTCTAAGAATGTACGTGATATATGGTACTGTCCAATCAGGGGTGATGACCAAAACCTCCATAACCAAATCGACCACGGATGGAACCGCGATTTCAGTCGGATCGGTGGCACTCATCGGCTGCGGGGGCTCTTCAATGAAGGTGTATGAATATGCTCCATGAACACATTGCTGGGAATAGCTTCCCTCTTGGAGCCTATCTTTGCCAGATCATCGGCTGCTTGATTTTACAGTCGAGGGATGTGATGGAGCTCTAACCCCTCAAACCTCTTTTGTAACTTTCTCACTGCATTGCAATAACCAGTCATAGATGGGCTTCTGACGTCTCACTCCTTCATCACCTGATTGACCACTAAATCCGAGTCGCCATAGACCATGAGGCGACGGACGCCGAGTGAAATGGCCACACGCAACCCGTACAGAAGTGCTTCATATTCAGCTTCATTGTTGGAGGAATCAAAGCGAATGTGGAGAACATAGCTGAGTTTTCACCACGGGGGGATACCAACACCACCCCAGCACTGGAACCATTCAGCATCTTGGACCTAGCGAAGAACATGGTCCAATGCTCCGAGTGAATTTGGGCCGGAAGTTATTGTTCGATCCACTCGGCAAGGAAATCAGCTATTGCTTGGGACTTGATAGCTTTCTTTGCCTCAAATTTGATGTCTAGGGGAAGGAGTTCAATCGCCCACTTTGCCACTCGACCAGTTGCATATCTGTTGTTCAGAATCTCTGATAATGGAGCGTCGCTGACAACTGTAATGGAATGATCAGAGAAGTAGTGTGCAACCTTCTTCGTGGTCATGTAAATCCCATAAACAAGATTCTGATAATGTGGATATCTTTGCTTCGACGGAGTCAGAACTTCAGAAACATAATATACTAGGCACTGAACTTTATAGGCTTTTCCTTCTTCCTCCCGCTCGACCGTGAGTACTGTACTGACAACTTGTCCAGTGGCTGCAATATAAAGCAATAAAGGCTCTTTGCTGATTGGTGCAGCAAGCACCGGCTGGGTGGAAAGCAGGGCCTTGAGCTCTTCAAACGATGCATCAGCTTCGGGAGTCCACTCGAACTTATCAGACTTCTTCATCAGTCGGTAAAGAGGAAATGCCTTTTCACCGAGGCGAGAAATGAATCGACTCAAGGCGGTCAAACAACCAGTAAGCTTCTGGACATCGTGCACATGCACAGGGCATTTCATCCGAAGTATAGCACCAACTTTCTCTGGGTTAGCGTCAATCCCTCGTTCGGAAACGAGGAAACCGAATGTGCACTTTGATGGATTAAGCTTGATATCATATCTTCTGAGATTGGCAAAGGTTTCAGCAAGGTCAGCCAGCAGGTCGTAACCTTTACGTGACTTGACCACAATGTCATCCATGTATGATTCCACATTCCAACTGATTTGAATGAGCAAACACTTCTGGATCATCCTCATGAATGTGGCTCCTGCGTTCTTCAAGCGGAATGGCATGGTGACATAATAGAAGCATTCGAATGGAGTGATGAAAGCCGTGTTTATCTCATCAGGTCCATACAGTCGGATCTGATGGTAACCGGAATAGGCGTCCAAAAAAGACAAACGCTCACACCCCGCAGTTGAGTCGACGGTTTGGTCGATGCGGGGGAGAGGAAAATGATCTTTTAGGCAGGCCCGATTGATATGCTTGAATTCAATGCACATGCGAACTGAATCGTCCTTCTTTGGGATCATGACAACATTGCCGAGCCACTCAGAGTGGTAGATTTCTCGGATGAACTCAGCTGCCAGGAGCCGAGCCACTTCCTCACCAATTGCTTTTCTCTTCTGGACAGCGGACCGTCGGAGATGTTCCTTGACTGGTTTTACTTTTGAGTTGACTCGCAAACGATGCTCAGCCAGTCCCTTGGTTACACCCGGCATGTCAGAAGGTTTCCATGCAAAGATGTCCCAGTTCTCACGGAGGAACTGGATGAGCGCTTCTTCCTATTTCCTGTCGAGTGTTGTTGAGATATGAGTCGGAGCAGCATTGGGATCGGTCGGGTGAATATGAATCAACTTCGTTTCACCGGACGATTGAAATGCAGAATCTGTGGAAGGCTTCTTGGCTCGCAGCAAATCACTCGGATCAGCATTTTTCTGATATTCTTGCAGTTCTACTACTGCCTTTTGTGCATCGGCAATTTTTGAGCCCTTTTGAAAGCACTCTTCTGCCTTCTGCCGATTGCCAGTGACAGTGATTACTCCTCTAGGACCAGGCATCTTCAGTTTGAGATACACGTAACATGGTCGAGCCATAAAACGTGCATAAGCGGGCCTACCCAGAATAGCATGGTATGCACTCTTGAAATCCACTACCTCAAATGTCAACTTCTCCTTGCGGTAATTCTTGGAATCACCGAAAACCACATCAAGGGCGATTTGGCCGAGTGACTCGGCCTTCTTGCCATGTATAACACCGTGGAAACTCATGTTGCTTTCACTAAGCTTGGACATCAGAATGCCCATCCCCTTCAAAGTTTCAGCATAAAGAATATTCAAGCCACTGCCACCATCCATTAGCACTTTAGTCAGTCGAGTGCCTTCAAATACTGGGTCGACCACCAGAGCTTGCCTTCCAGGGGTGGGTATATGAGCTGGATGGTCCAACTGGTCAAATGTGATGGCAGTCTGTGACCACTTCAGATAACTGGGTGTTGCAGGAGCAACCATGTTTACTTCTCTGTTAATAACTTTCAACCGACATTTTCTTTCAACATCGGCAAAAATCATTAGTGTGGAACTGACATTGGGAAAACCATCATCATCTTCTTCCCTATCCTCACCCCCGTCTGACTCCTTTTCCTTCTCCTTGGGTTGTTTCTCTCGGAACTGCTGGATTATGAAACGACACTGTCGAGTGGTGTGTTTAGGGTAAATGATGTTTCCCTCTTCATCTTTTTTGGTATGAATATGGCACGGTAAATCCAACACATCATTCCCATCTTTATCCTTAGCTTTTTTGGGAGTCCAAGGCCCTTTGGGCTTTCCTTTGAACTTTCCTTGGGCAACAACTAAAGCTTCACCAGGAGCAGCTGGTTCAGCTTTTCGCTTCTGTTTCCGACTGGAATTGCCTCCTCTGGTTTCTTGGGCGACTGTTTTGTTCTTGCCACTCCGGAGTCGATCTTCCTCTTCACCGTTAGCGTATTTGGTGGCAATCTCCATCATCCGAGTCAGAGTCATATCTCCTGTCCGACCGAATTTCAGATTCAACTCTCGATACTTAATGCCTTCCTTGAAGGCACAGATTGCTTGGTGATCTGACACATTCTCCACTGTATGGTGTAACATGATCCATCTCTAGATATAGTCTCTCAAGGTTTCATTCGGTTTCTGAACACAACACTGCAATTCTGTCAATCCTGCTAGCCTTTTGCAAGTACCTTCAAAGGTTCTAACAAACACTCGAGCAAGTTCCTCCCAACTGTATATGCTGCCAGGAGCCAACTTATTCAACCACGCTCTGGCTGAGCCCTCCAACATCAAGGGAAGGTGCTTCATGGCCACATCATCATTGCCACCACCAATCTGCACAGCCACTTGGTAGTCCTCAAGCCAAGTGTTTGGCTTGGACCCGCCGGTGAACTTGCTGACTCCAGTCGCCAACCTAAAGTTGGGAGGAATCACTACTGCTCTGATGGCTCTGCTGAAACACTCGGGTCCTGAAACGTGCACCCTGCTTCCCGTCGGATGATCTCTATCATGGCCTTCTCTGTGAGCCCTGTTCCTATCAACCAGACCTTGAATGATGATAGATCTTGCATCAAAGCCTGGCTCTCTAGGGTCGACCGGAATTCTTTGTTCGCCGCTGTGGGGGTGCCTGTCATCTTGCTGCCGAGGCAAGTATGACCCACTCCTCGGAGGAGGCGTGGGCACTCGACGACGGTCATCGTGGTCGAGTCTGTGATCATACTGCTCACAGTTCCTGTACTGATCTTGCTGGTGCCCACGTCCCTCACGCCGCGGAGGCGATCTTGGGCTGTGAGCAGATTGGACAGTATCTGCCACCACAGATCTGCTATGAATCCTATTCCGCGACTGAGATACTGTTGTATTCTGCTCTCCTGCTGCCCGAAGTAAAGCCCGGATCTGCATCAAACCTCGTCCAGCTTCTGACTGGGAAGGTTGAATTGACTCTGCTATTCGAGCTGCAGTTGTGAGATTCTGGATCGGAGTTCGGTATACCTGAGTCGGAGGTGGAAAAAGTTGTCGTCGACTGGACTTAGGAATCCACGGTCGAGCACGCTCATCGAGTGCGCGCTGGAGGTTCTCCAGTCGAGTGCGCTCAGCCAGGTTGGCCAGGCGCGCCTCCTCCAAGGCCTGGGCCTCGGGGGTTTCTCCAATGATAGGAGTGTGAAGTGCATCCATATTATGGCGGCGAAGCTCTTCCCTCCGCTGAGAAGAGAGATGTTCGGGGCGGTACTCCTCGTGGAAATGTGATGGGTCACCGATGCCATCACCACCATCTTCACGGGTGAAGCCAGGAGGACTGCGTGGTCCATTGACCATCAAGACTTCCGCCGCGGGGTCGCTGCTATCGCACTCGGATGCAGTCTCGATGGAGCCAGTCGACAGATCGAACAGGCCGTAGAGAGTTTCATCGGGCTCGATCGCCGCGATTTGTGGGGTGGCCAATTGGCGGGCCACCGCATGTCTCACCCACTACTGAAGCCACGACCGACCGGATCGTTGACGCCGGCGAACAACGGGAAGCGAGGATGGCGTAGGAGCCGATCGATACTGAGTTAACGGCTGTTGAAGAAGGACGCCGCAGATGCATGCGCGGAAGTGCGTCGCCCCGCAGACGGGGAGCGCCTCGACGTCGAGTGGAGCCTCGTGGAGCCAAGCGGAGTCGTCGGCGATGAAGACGAGCGCACCGAGATGGATCTCGCGGTCTTCAGCCAATCCTCCACCGGAAACCATGATGATGGTGATCGGAAGAATCGCAACTTCTCCAACAAACTACTAAGACACTTGCCCCACGGTGGGCGCCAACTGTCGTGGATCTAAGACTGACAGTAGAATGGGGGTAGGTGTGAGGAGGCAAGATCCTAGCTATGGAGTAGTTGTAACACACGAGTTTACGAGTTCAGGCCCTTCTCGGAGGAAGTAACAGCCCTATGTCTCGGTGCGCTGAGGCGGTCGACTGGATTATATGCGTGTGTGAGTTTACAAAAGATGTGAACCCCTGTCCCGGAGGAGGGGTGGCTTATATAGAGTGCGCTAGGACCCCAGCTCCCCTCCATTATGCGGGGTTCAATGTACATAAAGAAGGAGCGTTACAGGTAACGTCTGTAATAAAGTGCTATAAATGATAGTTAAGTCTATGAGTAAACGCTCGACCGTTGCTGGGTAGAGTGACTTTAGATCTTCTGTTTGTCGAGTGATTTCTGTGATAGTCGAGTGACATTGATTCTTCTGAGTGGAATGTCTCTGGTCGAGTGGATGATGGTACCCTTTGAATGCTTCTGGCTTTAGGGTGATGTCCTTGGGGAGGGCATCTAGGTAAGGCCTATGACCCTACCCTAGGTACATAGCTTCATCAGGCCGGCCCCCTGTCCTTCTTCTCCTCTTCCCCTTCCTCCCCCCTCCTATTAGGACTAGGAAAAGGGGGAAACCTACTCGTAGTTGGAGTAGGAACCCCCCCTTGGGGCGCACCATGAGGGCCGTCCGGCCCCCACCTCCCCTTCTTTATATACGTGGGAGGGGGGCACCCCATAGACACACAAGTTGACAATTGTTTTAGCCGTGTGCGGTGCCCCCCTCCACAGATACACACCTCGGTCATATCGTTGTAGTGCTTAGGCGAAGCCCTGCGCCGGTAACTTCATCATCACCGTAAACACGCCGTCGTGCTGACGAAACACTCCCTCGGCCTCAACTAGATCAAGAGTACGAGGGACGTCACCGAGCTGAACGTCTGCAGATCGCGGAGGTGTCGTGCATTCGGTACTTGATCGGTTGGATCGCAAAGATGTTCGACTACATCAACCGCGTTTCTTAACGCTTCTCCTTTCGGTCTACGAGGGTATGTAGACACACTCTCCCCTCTTGTTGCTATGCATCCCTAGATAGATTTGCATGATCGTAAGAATTTTTTTGAAATACTGCGTTCCCCAACAAGAAAACCATAGAATCATGCAAACAAGCACACAACACAAAGAAAACAGAATTTGTCACAAACAGAACAGTCTGTAGCAATCTAGATATTTCAAATACTTTTGTAACTCCAAAAATTCTGAAAAATTCGGACCACATGAGAAATTTGTATATTAATCTTCTGCAAAAATAATTTGTATTTTATCACGCTCCTGTTAAAAATGAGAATGATTTTCGTGAGCGAAAAAGCTTCTGTTTTTGAGCAAGATCAAATCAACTATCACCCAACAAGATCCTAAAGTCTTTACTTGGCACAAACACTAATTAAAACACAAAAAACACAATCATAATAGTAGCATAATTGTGCAAACACTCAAGAACAGAAATAAAAAGACAAAAATAAATTTTATTCATTGGGTTGCCTCCCAACAAGCGCTTTCGTTTTATGCCCTAGCTAGGCATAAAGCAAGGATCTAAGTATTGTCATCTTTGTTCTCCAAATCTTCAATCAAGCACTTGGAACTTTTTAGAGATTTAGCATATAGATTTTCAATGACAATACTCCTAGGAACAAGTTTAAAGAATTCATTCTTGTCCAAAGGATCTCTTATAACTTCAACAAAATCTGAGTGAATACTAATCATCTGAAGATCCTCTTTACTGTTATTACTAGAAGTTGCACCCTGGTTCTTAGTAACTTGAGTAATCTTGCCAATCTTTACGTGAGTTTTTTCAATAGTTTTAGCGGAAGCAAAAGCCGTGCTTAGGTTACTAAAGATTTCTTCTAGTTTATCAATCCGAGACGGGCTTTCTTCAATTCTTTCATGAATTACGGTCCCCTTTTATTTTAACAACTTAAAAACTTTACCCGCTTTTGACTCAATTTTAGTATCAAAATTATGCATCTTTTTATCCAAGTTTTCAATATGCTCTTTAGTAAGCATTTTCAATTCAATAGCATCAAATCTTTCCATGACATGCTCAAGTGTCAAAGTTGTTTCATTAATCATAAGAGGTGGGGAGCCTACTAAATTTCCCATAGCATTAAAAGCATCAAGAGAGGGACACATCAAGAAATTTCCACCGGTAATCGTATCAAGGATGAATCTATACCAAGTGGTGATGCCCACATAAAAACATCGAAGAAGAACAACGGTAGATTGCTTACGGATAGATCTATTATGAGCATTGCAAATCCTCCCCTTTATTTAAAGTTGAGAACTTAGTTCTCGGGAGTGCACACAATAGAGGAAGAACTATCCATAACGACAAGAATAGCAAACAAGATTGCGCACAAAAACAGATCTAAAGAGAAAACGACGAACGAAAAAAGGGCGAATAAAACGACAATTTTTTGTGAAGTGGAGGAGAGGAAAACGAGAGGCAAATGGCAAATAATGTAAATTGCAAGGAGATGAGATTTGTGATTAGGAACCTAGTAGATGTTGGTGATATCTGCCTAGCAACGGCGCCAGAAATTCCTTTTGATGTCTGCTTGAACTGTTGGAAATATGCCCTAGAGGCAATAATAAAAGGATTATTATTATATTTCCTTGTTCATGATAATTGTCTTTTATTCATGCTATAATTGTGTTATCCGGAAATCGTAATACATGTGTGAATACATAGACACCAACATGTCCCAAGTAAGCCTCTAGTTGACTAGCTCGTTGATCAACAGATAGTCATGGTTTCCTGACTATGGACATTGGATGTCATTGATAACGAGATCACATCATTAGGAGAATGATGTGATGGACAAGACCCAATCCTAAACATAGCACAAGATCGTATAGTTCGTTTGCTAGAGTTTTTCCAATGTCAAGTATCTTTTCCTTAGACCATGAGATCGTGTAACTCCCGGATACCGTAGGAGTGCTTTGGGTGTACCAAACGTCACAACGTAACTAGGTGACTATAAAGGTATACTACGGGTATCTCCGAAAGTGTCTGTTGGGCTAACACGGATCAAGACTGGGATTTGTCACTCCGTATGACGGAGAGGTATCTCTGGGCCCACTCGGTAATGCATCATCATAATGAGCTCAAAGTGACCAAGTGTCTGGTCACCGGATCATGCATTACGGTACGAGTAAAGTAACTTGCCGGTAACGAGATTGAACAAGGTATTGGGATACCGACGATCGAATCTCGGGCAAGTAATGTACGGATTGACAAAGGGAATTGTATACGGGGTTGCTTGAATCCTCGACATTGTGGTTCATCCGATGAGATCATCGAGGAGCATGTGGGAGCCAACATGGGTATCCAGAACCCGCTGTTGGTTATTGACCGGAGAGCCATCTCGGTCATGTCTACATGTCTCCCGAACCCGTAGGGTCTACACACTTAAGGTTTGGTGACACTAGGGTTGTAGAGATATGTATACGCAGTAACCTGAAAGTTTTTCGGAGTCCCGGATGAGATCCTGGACGTCACGAGGAGTTCCGGAATGGTCCGGAGGTAAAGAATTATATATATGAAGTGCTATTTCGGTCATCGGGACAAGTTTCGGGGTCACCGGTATTGTACCGGGACCACCGGAAGGGTCCCGGGGGTTCACCGGGTGGGGCCACCTATCCCGGAGGGCCCCATGGGCTGAAGTCGGAGGGGAAACAGCCCCTAGTGGGCTGGTGCGCCCCCCTTGGGCCTTCCCCTGCGCCTAGGGTTGGGAACCCTAGGGTGGGGGGCGCCCCACTTTCCTTGGGGGGCACTCCACCCCCCTTGGCCGCCGCCCCCTTGGGAGATTGGATCTCCAGGGCCGGCGCCCCCCGTTTGGGGACCCTATATATAGAGGGGGAGGGAGGACATCTGCACCCATGCCCCTGGCGCCTCCCTCTCCCCTCCAAGACCTCCTCCTCCTCCGTAGAGAACGGCGAAGCCCTGCTGCAGTGACTGCTGCATCCACCACCACGCCGTCGTGCTGCTGGATCTTCATCAAAATCTCCTTCCCCCTTGCTGGATCAAGAAGGAGGAGACGTCACGCTGACCATACGTGTGTTGAACGCGGAGGTGCCGTCCGTTCGGCGCTAGAATCTCCGGTGATTTGGATCACATCGAGTACGACTTCCTCATCCCCGTTCTTTGAACGCTTCCGCGCGTGATCTACAAAGGTATGTAGATGCAATCCGATCACTCATTGCTATATGAACTCATAGATGGATCTTGGTGAAACCGTAGGAAAATTTTTGTTTTCTGCAACGTTCCCCGACAGTGGCATCATGAGCTAGGTCTATGCGTAGTTCTCTTTGCACGAGTAGAACACAATTTGTTGTGGGCGTAGATGTTGTCAACTTTCTTGCCGCTACTAGTCTTATTTTGCTTCAGCAGTATTATGGGATGAAGCGGCCCGGAGCAACCTTACACGTACGCTTACGTGAGACCGGTTCCACCGACTAAAATGCACTAGTTGCATAAGGTGGCTGGCGCGTGTCTGTCTCTCCCACTTTAGTTGGAGCAGATTCGATGAAAAGGGTCCTTATGAAGGGTAAATAGAAGTTGACAAATCACGTTGTGGCTTTTACGTAGGTAAGAAAACGTTCTTGCTAGAACCCTATTGCAGCCACGTAAAACTTGCAACAACAATTAGAGGACGTCTAACTTGTTTTTGCAGCAAGTGCTTTGTGATGTGATATGGCCAAAGTTGTGATGAATGATGAATGATATATATGTGATGTATGAGATCATGTTCTTGTAATAGGAATCACGACTTGCATGTCGATGAGTATGACAACCGGCAGGAGCCATAGGAGTTGTCTTTATTTTTTGTATGACCTGCGTGTCATTGAGAAACGCCATGTAAATTACTTTACTTTATTGCTAAATGTGTTAGCCATAGTAGTAGAAGTAATAGTTGGCGAGCAACTTCATGGAGACACGATGATGGAGATCATGATGATGGAGATCATGGTGTCATGCCGGTCACAAGATGATCATGGAGCACCAAGATGGAGATCAAAGGAGCTATGTGATATTGGCCATATCATGTCACTATTATTATTTGATTGCATGTGATGTTTATCATGTTTTTGCATCTTGTTTACTTAGAACGACGGTAGTAAATAAGATGATCCCTCATAATAATTTCAAGAAAGTGTTTCCCCTAACTGTGCACCGTTGCGACAGTTCGTTGTTTCGAAGCACCACGTGATGATCGGGTGTGATAGATTCCAACGTTCACATACAACGGGTGTAAGACAGATTTACACATGCAAACACTTAGGTTGACTTGACGAGCCTAGCATGTACGGACATGGCCTCGGAACACAGAAGACCGAAAGGTCGAGCATGAGTCCTATAGAAGATACGATCAACATGAAGATGTTCACCGATGTTGACTAGTCCGTCTCACGTGATGATCGGACACGGCCTAGTTAACTCGGATCATGTTATACTTAGATGACTGGAGGGATGTCTATCTGAGTGGGAGTTCATTATATAATTTGATTAGATGAACTTAATTATCATGAACTTAGTCTAAAATCTTTACAATATGTCTTGTAGATCAAATGGCCCACGTTGTCCTCAACTTCAACGCGTTCCTAGAGAAAACCAAGCTGAAAGACGATGGCAGCAATTATACGGACTGGGTCCAGAACCTGAGGATCATCCTCATAGCTGCCAAGAAAGATTATGTCCTAGAAGCACCGCTAGGTGATGCACCCGTCCCACATAACCAAGACGTTATGAACGCTTGGCAGACACATGCTGATGACTACTCCCTCGTTCAGTGCGGCATGCTTTACAGCTTAGAACTGGGGCTCCAAAAGCATTTTGAGAGACACGGAGCATATGAGATGTTCGAAGAGCTGAAAATGGTTTTTCAAGCTCATGCCCGTGTCGAGAGATATGAAGTCTCCGACAAGTTCTTCAGCTGTAAGATGGAGGAAAATAGTTCTGTCAGTGAGCACATACTCACTATGTCTGGATTACATAACCGCTTAACTCAGCTGGGAGTTAATCTCCCGGATGACGCGGTCATTGACAGAATCCTTCAGTCGCTTCCACCGAGCTACAAGAGCTTTGTGATGAACTTCAATATGCAGGGGATGGAAAAGACCATACCTGAGGTATTTTCAATGCTGAAATCAGCAGAGGTAGAAGTCAAAAAGGAACATCAAGTGTTGATGGTCAATAAAACCACCAAGTTCAAGAAAGGCAAAGGTAAAAAGAACTTCAAGAAGGACGGCAAGGGAGTTGCCGCGCTCGGTAAGGAAGCTGCCGGGAAGAAGCCAAAGAATGGACCCAAGCCCGAGACTGAGTGCTTTTATTGCAAGGGAAGTGGTCACTGGAAGCGGAACTGCCCCAAATACTTAGCGGACAAGAAGGCCGGTAACACAAAAGGTATATGTGATATACATGTAATTGATGTGTACCTTACCAGTATTCGTAGTAGCTCCTGGGTATTTGATACCGGTGCGGTTGCTCACATTTGTAACTCAAAGCAGGAGCTGCAGAATAAACGGAGACTGGCGAAGAACGAGGTGACGATGCGCGTCGGGAATGGTTCCAAGGTCGATGTGATCGCCGTCGGCACGCTACCTCTACATTTACCCACGGGATTAGTTTTAAACCTCAATAATTGTTATTTAGTACCAGCTTTGAGCATGAACATTGTATCAGGATCTCGTTTAATTCAAGATGGCTACTCATTTAAATCCAAGAATAATGGTTGTTCTATTTATATGAGAGATATGTTTTATGGTCATGCTCCTATGGTGAATGGTTTATTCTTAATGAATCTCGAGCGTAATGCTACACACATTCATAGTGTGAATACCAAAAGATGTAAGGTTGATAATAATAGTCCCACATACTTGTGGCACTGCCGCCTTGGTCACATAGGTGTCAAACGCATGTAGAAGCTCCATGCAGATGGACTTTTAGGGTCTCTTGATTACGAATCATTTGACACGTGCGAACCATGCCTCATGGGTAAGATGACCAAGACTCCGTTCTCAGGAACAATGGAGCGAGCAACCAACCTATTGGAAATCATACATACTGATGTGTGCGGTCCAATGAGTGTTGAGGCTCGTGGTGGCTATCATTATGTTCTCACCCTCACTGATGACTTGAGTAGATATGGGTATGTCTACTTAATGAAACACAAGTCTAAAACCTTTGAAAAGTTCAAGGAATTTCATAGTGAGGTTGAGAATCAACGTGACAGAAAAAATCAAGTTTTTGTGATCAGATCGTGGAGGAGAATACTTGAGTCACGAATTTGGCACACACTTAAGAAAATATGGAATAGTTTCACAACTCACGCCGTCTGGAACACCTCAGCGTAATGGTGTGTCCGAACGTCGTAATCGCACTCTATTGGATATGGTGCGATCTATGATGTCTCTTACCGATTTACCGCTGTCATTTTGGGGCTATGCTTTAGAGACTGCCGCATTCACTTTAAATAGGGCTCCGTCGAAATCCGTAGAGATGACACCGTATGAATTATGGTTAGGGAAGAAGCCTAAGATGTCGTTTCTAAAAGTTTGGGGATGCGATGCTTATGTCAAGAAACTTCAACCTGAAAAGCTCGAACCCAAGTCGGAAAAATGCGTCTTCATAGGATACCCTAAAGAAACTATTGGGTATACCTTCTACCTCGAATCCGAAGGCAAGATATTTGTTGCCAAGAATGGATCCTTTCTAGAGAAAGAGTTTCTCTCGAAAGAAGTAAGTGGGAGGAAAGTAGAGCTTGATGAAGTACTGCCTCTTGAAGCAGAGAGTAGCGCATCTCAGGAAAATGTTCCTGTGGTGCCTGCACCAATTAGAGAGGAAGTTAATGATGATGATCAAGATATTTCTGATCAAGCTCCTACTGAACTTCGAAGGTCCACAAGGACACGTTCCGCACCAGAGTGGTACGGCTACCCTGTCTTGGAAATCATGTTGTTAGACAACGGTGAACCTTCGAACTATGAAGAAGCGATGGTGGGCCCGGATTCCGACAAATGGCTGGAAGCCATGAAATCCGAGATAGGATCCATGTATGAAAACAAAGTATGGACTTTGACTGACTTGCCCGATGATCGGCGAGCCATAGAAAATAAATGGATCTTTAAGAAGAAGACAGATGCGGATGGTAATGTGACCATCTATAAAGCTAGGCTTGTCGCTAAGGGTTATCGACAAGTTCAAGGGGTTGACTACGATGAGACATTCTCTCCCGTGGCAAAGCTGAAGTCCGTCCGAATCATGTTAGCAATTGCCGCATACTATGATTATGAGATATGGCAAATGGACGTCAAAACGGCATTCCTTAACGGTTATCTTAAGGAAGAACTGTATATGATGCAGACGGAAGGTTTTATCGATCCTAAGAATGCTGACAAGGTGTGCAAGCTCCAACGCTCGATTTATGGGCTGGTGCAAGCATCTCGGAGTTGGAACATTCGCTTTGATGAGATGATCAAAGCATTTGGGTTTATGCAGACTTATGGAGAAGCCTGCGTTTACAAGAAAGTTAGTGGGAGCTCTGTAGCATTTCTCATATTATATGTAGATGACATACTTTTGATGGGAAATGATATAGAGCTTTTGGACAGCATTAAGGCCTACTTGAATAAGAGTTTTTCAATGAAGGACCTTGGAGAAGCTGCTTATATATTAGGCATCAAGATCTATAGAGATAGATCAAGACGCCTCATAGGTCTTTCACAAAGCACATACCTTGATAAGATATTGAAGAAGTTCAATATGGATCAGTCTAAGAAGGGGTTCTTGCCTGTGTTGCAAGGTGTGAAATTGAGCTCAGCTCAATGTCTGACCACGGAAGAAGATATAGAAGAGATGAGTGTCATCCCCTATGCCTCAGCCATAGGTTCTATTATGTATGCCATGCTGTGTACCAGACCTGATGTAAACCTTGCCGTAAGTTTGGTAGGTAGGTACCAAAGTAATCCCGGCAAGGAACACTGGACAGCGGTCAAGAATATCCTGAAGTACCTGAAAAGGACTAAGGAAATGTTTCTCGTTTATGGAGGTGACGAAGAGCTCGTCGTAAAGGGTTACGTCGATGCTAGCTTCGACACAGATCTGGATGACTCTAAGTCACAAACCGGATACGTGTATATTTTGAATGGTGGGGCAGTAAGCTGGTGCAGTTGCAAGCAAAGCGTTGTGGCGGGATCTACATGTGAAGCGGAGTACATGGCAGCCTCGGAGGCAGCACACGAAGCAGTCTGGGTGAAGGAGTTCATTACCGACCTAGGAGTCATACCCAGTGCGTCGGGCCCGATGACTCTCTTCTGTGACAACACTGGAGCTATTGCCCTTGCCAAGGAGCCCAGGTTTCACAGGAAGACCAGGCATATCAAGCGTCGCTTCAACTCCATTCGTGAAAGTGTTCAAAATGGAGACATAGAGATTTGTAAAGTACATACGGACCTGAATGTAGCAGATCCGTTGACTAAACCTCTCCCTAGAGCAAAACATGATCAACACCAGAATTCCATGGGTGTTCGATTCATCACAATATAACTAGATTATTGACTCTAGTGCAAGTGGGAGACTGTTGGAAATATGCCCTAGAGGCAATAATAAAAGGATTATTATTATATTTCCTTGTTCATGATAATTGTCTTTTATTCATGCTATAATTGTGTTATCTGGAAATCGTAATACATGTGTGAATACATAGACACCAACATGTCCCTAGTAAGCCTCTAGTTGACTAGCTTATTGATCAACAGATAGTCATGGTTTCCTGACTATGGACATTGGATGTCATTGATAACGAGATCACATCATTAGGAGAATGATGTGATGGACAAGACCCAATCCTAAACATAGCACAAGATCGTATAGTTCGTTTGCTAGAGTTTTTCCAATGTCAAGTATCTTTTCCTTAGACCATGAGATCGTGTAACTCCCGGATACCGTAGGAGTGCTTTGGGTGTACCAAACGTCACAACGTAACTGGGTGACTATAAAGGTATACTACGGGTATCTCCAAAAGTGTATGTTGGGTTGACACGGATCAAGACTGGGATTTGTCACTCCGTATGACGGAGAGGTATCTCTGGGCCCACTCGGTAATGCATCATCATAATGAGCTCAAAGTGACCAAGTGTCTGGTCACAGGATCATGCATTACGGTACGAGTAAAGTGACTTGCCGGTAATGAGATTGAACGAGGTATTGGGATACCGACGATCAAATCTCGGGCAAGTAACGTACCGATTGACAAAGGGAATTGTATACGGGGTTGCTTGAATCCTCGACATTATGGTTCATCCGATGAGATCATCGAGGAGCATGTGGGAGCCAACATGGGTATCCAGATCCCGCTGTTGGTTATTGACCGGAGAGCCATCTCAGTCATGTCTACATGTCTCCCAAACCCGTAGGGTCTACACACTTAAGGTTCGGTGACGCTAGGGTTGTAGAGATATGTATATGCAGTAACCCGAAAGTTGTTCGGAGTCCCGGATGAGATCCATGTTGGGGAACATAGTAATTTCAAAAAAATTCCAACGCACACGCAAGATCATGGTGATGCATAGCAACGAGAGGGCGAGAGTGTGATCTACGTACCCTTGTAGATCGACAACGGAAGCATTAACTTGGTTGATGTAGTCGTACGTCTCCACGGCCCGACCGATCAAGCACCGAAACTACGGCACCTCCGAGTTCTAGCACACGTTCAGCTCGATGACGATCCCCGGACTCCGATCTAGCAAAGTGTCAGGGAAGAGTTCCGTCAGCACGACGGCGTGGTGACAATCTTGATGTACTACCATCGCAGGGCTTCGCCTAAGCACCGCTACAATATTATCGAGGACTATGGTGGAAGGGGGGCACCGCACACGGCTAAGAATATGATCACGTGGATCAACTTGTGTGTCTAGGGGTGCCCCCTGCCCCCGTATATAAAGGAGCAAGGGGAGGAGGCCGGCCGGCCCTATAGGCGCGCCAAGGAGGAGTCCTCCTCCTAGTAGGAGTAGGACTCCTACTAGGAGGGGGAAGGAAGTGGGGAGGGAGAGGGAAAGGGGGGCGCCGCCCCCCCCTCTCCTAGTCCAATTCGGACCAGGGGGGGAGGAGGCGCGCGGCCCACCTTTGGATGCCCCTCTCTCTCGCCACTAAGGCCCATATGGCCCATTACTTCTCCCGGGGGGTTCCGGTAACCCTCCGGCTCTCCGGTTTTCTCCGAAATAACCCGGAACACTTCCGGTGTCCGAATATTGCCGTCTAATATATCAATCTTTATGTCTCGACCATTTCGAGACTCCTCGTCATGTCCGTGATAACATCCGGGACTCCGAACTAACTTCGGTACATCAAAACTCATAAACTCATAATATAACTGTCATCGAAACCTTAAGCGTGCGGACCCTACGGGTTCGAGAACAATGTAGACATGACCGAGACACGTCTCCGGTCAATAACCAATAGCGGAACCTGGATGCTCATATTGGCTCCTACATATTCTACGAAGATCTTTATCGGTCAGACCGCATAACAACATACGTCGTTCCCTTTGTCATCGGTATGTTACTTGCCCGAGATTCGATCATCGGTATCTCAATACCTAGTTCAATCTCGTTACCGGCAAGTCTCTTTACTCGTTCTGTAATACATCATCCCGCAACTAACACATTAGTTGCAATGCTTGCAAGGCTTAAGTGATATGCATTACTGAGAGGGCCCAGAGATACCTCTCCGACAATCGGAGTGACAAATCCTAATCTCGAAATACGCCAATCCAACATGTACCTTTGGAGACACCTGTAGAGCTCCTTTATAATCACCCAGTTACGTTGTGACGTTTAGTAGCACACAAAGTGTTCCTCTGGCAAACGGGAGTTGCATAATCTCATAGTCATAGGAACATGTATAAGTCATGAAGAAAGCAATAGCAACATACTAAATGATCGGGTGCTAAGCTAATGGAATGGGTCATGTCAATCAGATCATTCAACTAATGATGTGATCCCGTTAATCAAATAACAACTCTTTGTCCATGGTTAGGAAACATAACCATCTTTGATTAACGAGCTAGTCAAGTAGAGGCATACTAGTGACACTCTGTTTGTCTATGTATTCACACATGTATTATGTTTCCGGTTAGTACAATTCTAGCATGAATAATAAACTTTTATCATGATATAAGGAAATAAATAATAACTTTATTATTGCCTCTAGGGCATATTTTCTTCAGTCTCCCACTTGCACTAGAGTCAATAATCTAGATTACACAGTAATGATTCTAACACCCATGGAGCCTTGGTGCTGATCATGTTTTGCTCGTGGAAGAGGCTTAGTCAATGGGTCTGCAACATTTAGATCCGTATGTATCTTGCAAATCTCTATGTCTCCCACCTGGACTAGATCCCGGATGGAATTGAAGCGTCTCTTGATGTGCTTGGTTCTCTTGTGAAATCTGGATTCCTTCGCCAAGGCAATTGCACCAGTATTGTCACAAAAGATTTTCATTGGACCCGATGCACTAGGTATGACACCTAGATCGGATATGAACTCCTTCATCCAGACTCCTTCGTTTGCTGCTTCCGGAGCAACTATGTACTCCGCTTCACATGTAGATCCCGCCACCACGCTTTGTTTAGAACTGCACCAACTGACAGCTCCACCGTTTAATGTAAACACGTATCCGGTTTGCAATTTAGAATCGTCCGGATCAGTGTCAAAGCTTGCATCAACGTAACCTTTTACGATGAGCTCTTTGTCACCTCCATATATGAGAAACATATCCTTAGTCCTTTTCAGGTATTTCAGGATGTTCTTGACCGCTGTCCAGTGATCCACTCCTGGATTACTTTGGTACCTCCCTGCTAGACTTATAGCAAGACACACATCAGGTCTGGTACTCAGCATTGCATACATGATAGAGCCTATGGCTGAAGCATAGGGAACATCTTTCATTTTCTCTCTATCTTCTGCATTGGTCGGGGATTGAGTCTTACTCAATTTCACACCTTGTAACACAGGCAAGAATCCTTTCTTTGTTTGATCCATTTTGAACTTCTTCAAAACTTTGTCAAGGTATGTGCTTTGTGAAAGTCCAATTAAGCATCTTGATCTATCTCTATAGATCTTAATGCCCAATATGTAAGCAGCTTCACCGAGGTCTTTCATTGAAAAACTCTTATTCAAGTATCCTTTTATGCTATCCAGAAATTCTATATCATTTCCGATTAGCAATATGTCATCTACATATAATATCAGAAATGCTACAGAGCTCCCACTCACTTTCTTGTAAATACAGGCTTCTCCAAAAGTCTGTACAAAACCAAATGCTTTGATCACACTATCAAAGTGTTTATTCCAACTCCGAGAGGCTTGCACCAGTCCATAAATGGATCGCTGGAGCTTGCACACTTTGTTAGCTCCCTTTGGATCGACAAAACCTTCCGGCTGCATCATATACAACTCTTCTTGCAGAAATCCATTCAGGAATGCAGTTTTGACATCCATTTGCCAAATTTCATAATCATAAAATACGGAAATTGCTAACATGATTCGGACAGACTTAAGCATCGCTACAGGTGAGAAGGTCTCATCGTAGTCAATCCCTTGAACTTGCCGAAAACCTTTTGCGACAAGTCGAGCTTTGTAGATAGTAACATTACCGTCAGCGTCAGTCTTCTTCTTGAAGATCCATTTATTCTCAATTGCTTGCCAATCATTGGGCAAGTCAACCAAAGTCCATACTTTGTTCTCATACATGGATCCCATCTCAGATTTCATGGCTTCAAGCCATTTTGCGGAATCTGGGCTCACCATCGCTTCTTCATAGTTCGTAGGTTCATCATGATCTAGTAGCATGACTTCCAGAATAGGACTACCGTACCACTCTGGCGCGGATCTTACTCTGGTTGATCTACGAGGTTCAGTAGTATCTTGTTCTAAAGTTTCATGATCATTATAATTAGATTCCTCACTATGTACTACTTTCCAATAAGGGAGCAGGTACTGTTACCTCGTCAAGTTCTACTTTCCTCCCACTCACTTCTTTCGAGAGAAACTCCTTCTCCAGAAAGTTTCCGAATTTAGCAACAAAAGTCTTGCCTTCGGATCTGTGATTGAAGGCGTATCCAATAGTTTCCTTTGGATATCCTATGAAGACACATTTCTCTGATTTGGGTTCGAGCTTATCAGGTTGAAGCTTATTCACATAAGCATCGCAGCCCCAAACTTTTAGAAACGACAACTTTGGTTTCTTGCCAAACCATAGTTCATAAGGCGTCGTCTCAACGGATTTTGATGGTGCCCTATTTAACGTGAATGCGGCCGTCTCCAAAGCATAACCCCAAAACGATAGCGGTAAATCAGTAAGAGACATCATAGATCGCACCATATCTAGTAAAGTACGATTACGACGTTCGGACACACCATTACACTGTGGTGTTCCGGGTGGCGTGAGTTGCGAAACTGTTCCGCATTGTTTCAAATGTACACCAAACTCGTAACTCAAATATTCTCCTCCACGATCAGATCGTAGAAACTTTATTTTCTTGTTACGATGATTTTCAACTTCACTCTGAAATTCTTTGAACTTTTCAAATGTTTCAGACTTATGTTTCATTAAGTAGATATACCCATATCTGCTTAAGTCATCTGTGAAGGTGAGAAAATAACGATATCCGCCACGAGCCTCAATATTCATCGGACCACATACATCTGTATGTATGATTTCCAACAAATCTGTTGCTCTCTCCATAGTACCGGAGAACGGCGTTTTAGTCATCTTGCCCATGAGGCACAGTTCGCAAGTACCAAGTGATTCATAATCAAGTGGTTCCAAAAGTCCATCAGTATGGAGTTTCTTCATGCGCTTTACACCGATATGACCTAAACTGCAGTGCCACAAATAATTTGCACTGTCATTATCAACTCTGCATCTTTTGGCTTCAACATTATGAATATGTGTGTTACTACTATCGAGATTCAATAAGAATAGACCACTCTTCAAGGGTGCATGACCATAAAAGATATTACTCATATAAATAGAACAACCATTATTCTCTGATTTAAATGAATAACCGTCTCGCATCAAACAAGATCCAGATATAATGTTCATGCTTAACGCTGGCACCAAATAACAATTATTTAGGTCTAATACTAATCCCGAAGGTAGATGTAGAGGTAGCGTGCCGACCGCGATCACATCGACTTTGGAACCGTTTCCCACGCGCATCGTCACCTCGTCCTTAGCCAATCTTCGCTTAATTCGTAGTCCCTGTTTCGAGTTGCAAATATTAGCAACAGAACCAGTATCAAATACCAAGGTGCTACTGCGAGCATTAGTAAGGTACACATCAATAACATGTATATCACATATACCTTTGTTCACCTTGCCATCCTTCTTATCCGCCAAATACTTGGGGCAGTTCCGCTTCCAGTGACCAGTCTGCTTGCAGTAGAAGCACTCAGTTTCAGGCTTAGTTCCAGACTTGGGTTTCTTCTCTTGAGCAGCAACTTGCTTGCTATTCTTCTTGAAGTTCCCCTTCTTCTTCCCTTTGCCCTTTTTCTTGAAACTAGTGGTCTTGTTGACCATCAACACTTGATGCTCCTTTTTGATTTCTACCTCCGCAGATTTCAGCATTGCGAAGAGCTCGGGAATAGTCTTATTCATCCCTTGCATATTATAGTTCATCACGAAGCTCTTGTAGCTTGGTGGCAGTGATTGGAGAATTCTGTCAATGACGCAATCATCTGGAAGATTAACTCCCATTTGAATCAAGTGATTATTATACCCAGACATTTTGAGTATATGCTCACTGACAGAACTGTTCTCCTCCATCTTGCAGCTATAGAACTTATTGGAGACTTCATATCTCTCAATCCAGGCATTTGCTTGAAATATTAACTTCAACTCCTGGAACATCTCATATGCTCCATGACGTTCAAAACTCGTTGAAGTCCCGGTTCTAAGCCGTAAAGCATGGCACACTGAACTATCGAGTAGTCATCAGCTTTGCTCTGCCAGACGTTCACAACATCTGGTGTTGCTCCAGCAGCAGGCCTGGCACCCAGCGGTGCTTCCAGGACGTAATTCTTCTGTGCAGCAATGAGGATAATCCTCAAGTTACGGACACAGTCCGTGTAATTGCTACCATCATCTTTCAACTTTGCTTTCTCAAGGAACGCATTAAAATTCAACGGAACAACAGCACGGGCCATTTATCTACAATCATACATAAACAAGCAAGATACTATTAGGTACTAAGTTCATGATAAATTTAGGTTCAATTAATCATATTACTTAAAGAACTCCCACTTAGATAGACATCCCTCTAATCCTCTAAGTGATTACGTGATCCAAATCAACTAAACCATGTCCGATCATCACGTGAGATGGAGTAGTTTCATTGGTGAACATCACTATGTTGATCATATCTACTATATGATTCACGCTCGACCTTTCGGTCTCCGTGTTCCGAGGCCATATCTGTATATGCTTGGCTCGTCAAGTATAACCTGAGTTTTCCGCGTGTGCAACTACTTTGCACCCGTTGTATTTGAACGTAGAGCCTATCACACCCGATCATCACGTGGTGTCTCAGCACGAAGAACTTTCACAACGGTGCATACTCAGGGAGAACACTTCTTGATAATTTAGTGAGAGATCATCTTATAATGCTACCGTCAATCAAAGCAAGATAAGATGCATAAAAGATAAACATCACATGCAATCAATATAAGTTATATGATATGGCCATCATCATCTTGTGCTTGTGATCTCCATCTCCGAAGCACCGTCGTGATCACCATCGTCACCGGCGCGACACCTTGATCTCCATCGTAGCATCGTTGTCGTCTCGCCAATCTTATGCTTTCACGACTATCGCTACCGCTTAGTGATAAAGTAAAGCATTGCAGGGCGATTGCATTGCATACAATAAAGCGACAACCATATGGCTCCTGCCAGTTGCCGATAACTCGGTTACAAAACATGATCATCTCATACAATAAAATTCAGCATCATGTCTTGACCATATCACATCACAACATGCCCTGCAAAAACAAGTTAGACGTCCTCTACTTTGTTGTTGCAAGTTTTACGTGGCTGCTATGGGCTTTAAGCAAGAACCAATCTTACCTATGCATCAAAACCACAACGATAGTTTGTCAAGTTGGTGCTGTTTTAACCTTCGCAAGGACCGGGCGTAGCCACACTCGGTTCAACTAAAGTTGGAGAAACTGTCACCCGCAAGCCACCTATGTGCAAAGCACGTCGGGAGAACCGGTCTCGCGTAAGCGTACACGTAATGTCGGCCCGGGCCGCTTCATCCAACAATACCGCCGAACCAAAGTATGACATGTTGGTAAGCAGTATGACTTATATCGCCCACAACTCACTTGTGTTCTACTCGTGCATATAACATCAACATATAAAACCTAGGCTCTGATACCACTGTTGGGGAACGTAGTAATTTCAAAAAAAATTCCTACGCACACGCAAGATCATGGTGATGCATAGCAACAAGAGGGGGAGAGTGTGATCTACGTACCCTTGTAGATCGACAACGGAAGTGTTAACTTGGTTGATGTAGTCGTACGTCTCCACGGCCCGACCAATCAAGCACCGAAACTACGGCACCTCCGAGTTCTAGCACACGTTCAGCTCGATGACGATCCCCGGACTCCGATCCAGCAAAGTGTCGGGGAAGAGTTCCGTCAGCACGACGGCGTGGTGATGATCTTGATGTACTACCGTCGCAGGGCTTCGCCTAAGCACCACTACAATATTATCGAGGACTATGGTGGAAGGGGGGCACCGCACACGGCTAAGAATATGATCACGTGGATCAACTTGTGTGTCTAGGGGTGCCCCTGCCCCCGTATATAAAGGAGCAAGGGGAGGAGGCCGGCCGGCCCTATAGGCGCGCCAAGGAGGAGTCCTCCTCCTAGTAGGAGTAGGACTCCTACTAGAAGGGGGAAGGAAGTGGGGAGGGAGAGGGAAAGGGGGGCGCCGCCCCCCCCCCCTCTCCTAGTCCAATTTGGACCAGGGGGGAGGAGGCGCGCGGCCCACCTTTGGCTGCCCCTCTCTCTCTCCACTAAGGCCCATATGGCCCATTACTTCTCCCGAGGGGGTTCCGGTAACCCTCCGGCTCTCTAGTTTTCTCCGAAATCACCCGGAACACTTCCGGTGTCCGAATATAGCCGTCCAATATATCAATATTTATGTCTCGACCATTTCGAGACTCCTCGTCATGTCCGTGATCACATCCGGGACTCCGAACTAACTTCGGTACATCAAAACTCATAAACTCATAATATAACTGTCATCGAAACCTTAAGCATGCGGACCCTACGGGTTCGAGAACAATGTAGACATGACCGAGACACGTCTCCGGTCAATAACCAATAGCGGAACCTGGATGCTCATATTTTGGCTCCTACATATTCTACGAAGATCTTTATCGGTCAGACCGCATAACAACATACGTTGTTCCCTTTGTCATCGGTATGTTACTTGCCCGAGATTCGATAATACCTAGTTCAATCTCGTTACCGGCAAGTCTCTTTACTCTATTTACTCGTTATGTAATACATCATCTCGCAACTAACTCATTAGTTGCAATGCTTGCAACAAGGCTTAAGTGATGTGCATTACTGAGAGGGCCCAGAGATACCTCTCCGACAATCGGAGTGACAAATCCTAATCTCGAAATACGCCAACCCAACATGTACCTTTGGAGACACCTGTAGAGCTCCTTTATAATCACCCAGTTACGTTGTGATGTTTGGTAGCACACAAAGTGTTCCTCTGGCAAACGAGAGTTGCATAATCTCATAGTCATAGGAACATGTATAAGTCATGAAGAAAGCAATAGCAACATACTAAACGATCGGGTGCTAAGTTAATGGAATGTGTCATGTCAATCAAATCATTCACCTAATGATGTGATCCCGTTAATCAAATAACAACTCTTTGTCCATGGTTAGGAAACATAACCATCTTTGATTAACGAGCTAGTCAAGTAGAGGCATACTAGTGACACTCTGTTTGTCTATGTATTCACACATGTATTATGTTTCCGGTTAGTACAATTCTAGCATGAATAATAAACTTTTATCATGATATAAGGAAATAAATAATAACTTTATTATTGCCTCTAGGGCATATTTGCTTCAATCCCGGATGTCACGAGGAGTTCCGGAATGGTCCGGAGGTAAAGAATTATATATAGGAAGTGCTATTTCGGCCATCGGGACAAGTTTCGGGGTCACCGGTATTGTACCGGGACCACCGGAAGGGTCCCGGGGGTCCACCAGGTGGGGCCACCTATCCCGGAGGGCCCCATGGGCTTAAGTGGGAGGGGAACCAGCCCCTAGTGGGCTGGTGCGCCCCCCTTGGGCCTTCCCCCTGCGCCTAGGGTTGGGAACCCTAGGGTGGGGGCGCCCCACTTGCCTTGGGGGGCACTCCACCCCCCTTGGCCGCCGCCCCCTTGGGAGATTGGATCTCCAGGGCCGGCGCCCCCCCCCCTTTGGGGACCCTATATATAGAGGGGGGAGGGCAGCCGCACCCATGCCCCTGGCGCCTCCCTCTCCCCTCCAAGACCTCCTCCTCCGTAGAGAACGGCGAAGCCCTGCTGCGGTGACTGCTGCATCCACCACCACACCGTCGTGCTGCTGGATCTTCATCAACCTCTCCTTCCCCCTTGCTGGATCAAGAAGGAGGAGACGTCACGCTGACCGTACGTGTGTTGAACGTGGAGGTGCCGTCCGTTCGGCACTAGGATCTCCGGTGATTTGGATCACGTCGAGTACGACTTCCTCATCCCCGTTCCTTGAACGCTTCCGCGCGTGATCTACAAAGGTATGTAGATGCAATCCGATCAGTCCTTGCTAGATGAACTCATAGATGGATCTTGGTGAAACCATAGGAAAATTTTTGTTTTCTGCAACGTTCCCCAACATGAAGTACGTCGGCATTTCCCCAAAGAGGAAGGGATGATGCAGCACAAGGTATTTCCCTCGGTGATGAGACCAAGGTTATCGAACCAGTAGGAGAACCACGCAACACTATGTGAACAACAGCTGCACACAAATAACAAATACTCGCAACCCGACGTATTAAAGGGG
This sequence comes from Triticum urartu, assembly GCF_003073215.2. NCBI lineage: Eukaryota > Viridiplantae > Streptophyta > Magnoliopsida > Poales > Poaceae > Triticum > Triticum urartu. The sequence goes on from NC_053026.1 coordinate 655,372,601, forward strand.
TTGTCAATCCCTTTCGGGCAACGGCGCCAGAAATTAGCAAATGGATGTGATAAAGTTGTAATAAGTTGATAGATAGATCATGCTGGAACAAGAGATAAAATAAATAAAAATAAATTTCAGCAAGGTATTTTTGTATTTTTGGTTTAATAGATCTGAAAATAGAAGCAAATAAAAATAGATCGTGAAGGCAAATATAATAAAGAATAGACCCGAGAGTCGTAGGTCTCACTAGTGGCTTCTCTCGAGAAAAATAGCAAATGGTGGTTAAACAAATTGCTGTTGGGAAATTCATAGAAATTCAAATAATCATGACGATATCTAGGCAATGATCATTATATAGGCATCACGTCCAAGATTAGTAGACCGACTCCTGCCTGCATCTACTACTATTACTCCACACATCGACCGCTATCCATCATGCATCTAGTGTATTAAGTTCATGGGGAAGCGGAGTAATGCAATAAGAATGATGACATGATGTAGACAAGATCTATTTATGTAGAAATAGACCCCATCTTGTTATCCGTAATGGCAACAATACATACATGTCGGTTCCCCTTCTATCACTGGGATCAAGCACCGTAAGATCGAACCCATCACAAAGCACCTCTTCCCATTGCAAGATAAATAGATCAAGTTGGCCAAACAAAACCCAAATATCGGAGAAGAAATACGAGGCTATAAGCAATCCTGCATATAAGAGATCAAAGAAGACTCAAATAACTTTCATGGATAAAAAGATAGATCTGATTATAAACTCAAAGTTCATCGGATCTCAACAAACACACCGCAAAAAGAATTACATCATATGGATATCCAAGAGACCATTGTATTGAGAACCAAACGAGAGAGAGGAAGCCATCTAGCTACTAACTACGGACCCCAAGGTCTACAAAGAACTACTCACGCATCATCGGAGAGGCACCAATGGACATGATGAACCCCTCCGTGATGGTGTCTAGATTGAATCGGGTGGTTCTGGAACTTGCGGCGGCTGGAATTGATTTTCATCGCCCTCCCTAGGGTTTCTGGAATATTGGGGTATTTATAGAGCAAAGAGGCGGTTCGGGAGGCCACCGAGGTGGACACAACCCACCAGGACGCGCCTGGGGGGGCCCAGATGCGCCCTGGTGGGTTGTGCCCCCCTTGGGGCACCCCCAGGTGCTTCTCCGGCCCATTGGGTGTCTTCTGGTCCATAAAAATTCCACAAAAAGTTTTGCTGTGTTTGCACTCCATTTGGTATTGATTTCCTGCGATGTAAAAAACATGCAAAAATAGCAAATGGCACTGGGCACTATGTCAATAGGTTAGTACCAAAAATGATATAAAATGACTATAAAATGATTGTAAAACATCCGAGAATGATAATATAATAGTATGAAACAATAAAAAATTATAGATACATTGAGAGCAACTCCAATGGGGCGACCCATTTCGTCCGCGGCCGTCCGTTTGGGTCGGCGCAGACAGAAAAGGTGGCCCAACGCGCCGACCCAAACGGACGCGCGTCCGTTTTTCATCCGCGGGCAACCCATTCCCGGCCCATTTTTTAGCCTGATTTGCGTCGGCGCGGACACGCGACGGACGCGCGCGTGCTTGCCTACTCCTGTCCCCGGGCCCGCTCGTCTGTGGCACATTGGCCTCCCCTCCCCCCGCTAAGAAGCAACCCTCGCCCCCTGCCTCATCTGTCACCGACGCCGCTGCCCATTTTGTCGGCGACTCTTCCAGCTGTTGCCGCCTCCACATCCGCCCAGCAACGCCGTCCCTGCCCCCAATCGCCCGCCGCCGCCGTTTTGCCGCCGGGGAGCAAGCTGGTTCCCGCCGCCGCTTCCCCCACCGCCCAGCCGCCCGCGACCAAGAAGATGCCTCGCCGTCCCTGCCACATACGGCCAGCACGCTCGTCGGACGCCGTCACACTCGTCGGACGCCGGCCGGGCAACTAGCTGGTCTGTGGGCGCCGCGTCTCCCCTCGTCGGTCGTCTCCTTCTTCGATGCCCGCAAACTGTTCGACAGTTTGCCAAGGTACGAAAATGGACTCCGCCGATGATTTCTTTTTCCATAATTTCCTTTGCGACTCCGACGATTCGTCATTCGACGATGAGGAGGAGATATTGGCTGCCGTGTTGGTCCATCACCACCTCAACAACCAGCGGCCGTTGTTCTATGTCTACATTTCGGGCCACCTTCCGGCGTTGAATCATAACCGGGAGAGCGGGCATTTCCTTCTCTGGAAGGACTACTTTGATACAACAAACCCGTTGTTCAAACATCACAAATTCCTCCGCCAGTTCCGTATGAGTAGGCATGTTTTCAACCGTATTAGAGAGGGAGTGGTCGGCTATGATGACTACTTCGAGTGCAAAGAGGATGCCGTCGGCAAGATTGGTTTCTCCTCTTATCAGAAATGCACTGCCGCCATCCGAATGCTTGCATACGGAGTGCCCGGTGATCTCATTGACGAGTACGTTCGTATGAGCGAGTCTACATGCCTAGAGTCCCTGTATAAGTTCTGCAAGGGTGTGATTGCTGTGTTTGGTCCTGAGTACTTGAGAGAGCCGACAGTTGAAGATACAGCCCGTTTGTTGGCGATGAATGCTAGCAGGGGCTTTCCGGGGATGCTTGGCAGCATAGACTGCATGCACTGGGAGTGGAAGAACTGCCCTTCTGCTTGGCAAGGGCAGTATAAGGGACATGTCAGGGCTTGCACTGTCATACTAGAGCTCGTGGCGTCTCAAGATCTCTGGATCTGGCACTCTTTTTTTGGCATGGCTGGATCACACAATGATATCAACGTGCTTCAGCGCTCGCCGGTGTTTGCTAGGCTTGTCGAAGGCAACAGCCCACCGGTGAACTTTACTGTCAACGGCCAAAACTACGACAAAGGGTACTATTTGGGTAACGGTATCTATACTTAGTGGACCACTATTGTAAAGACAATACCCAACCCTGTCGAAGAGAAAAGGAAAAGATTTGCCCAAGAGCAAGAGAGTTCTAGAAAGGATGTCGAGCATGCCTTTGGTGTTTTGCAATCTCGATGGGGCATCGTTCGGTATCCTGCTAATACTTGGAGCACGCAGAAACTATGGGAGGTGATGACTGCTTGTGTGATCATGCACAATATGATCGTAGAAGACGAGCGCCCGGAACATCTGTACGATCAAGGCTTTCAGTTTCAGGGTGAGAATGTTGTGCCTGAGCATGGAGTAGCGGCAACATTTGAGCGGTTCACTCAGTTTCATGAAGACATGCGTGATTGGGAAACTCACGTGCAACTGCAAAATGATTTGGTTGAGCATATGTGGACTCATGTTGGCAACCAATAGATGAATCTTTTTCTATTCGTTTGCAAAACTATGTGAAACATTTTTATTTTTATTTGGCCTGTAAATTATACTATTTATTTGGGCGGATTATTTTGTTTGTTAAATTTTCATTTCACAATATGTTGAATGCAATGTAAAATTGGGCGGTCAGCCGGCCACGCCTGCACATATGGGTCGGCGCGTTAGGCGCGCTACCGACCCATATGAAAAATAGGACGGACGCCGGGCGGGCGGCCGACCCAAACGAACAAAAAGTGAACAAAATCGCCGTCCGTTTGGGTCGGCCCGTTGAAGTTGCTCTGAAGATGTATCAGCGTGCTAGCAACACATGCTGGTGGGGAGGCGGAGCGAGGGGACGTGGCCCCTTGACAGTGGGTGAAGGTGTAGGGGCCTGGGTAAGAATGGCATATGGGTCGGCCTCGGGAGAGAGTGAATTTTTGCAGGCAGTGGAAGGACTATGGGAGCGGCTAAGAATAGCCTTTTCCGGAGAGGGCATGCGCGTGTGATTGAGAGATCGTGGCGCAGCAGTAGCATATACTTTGCCGCCTGATATGGGATTTGGCCTGCCGTTGTCAGCAAGCTCGGATCCACAGGAGGTGGGACCGGCAATTAGATGGGAGATGGGTTGAGGGGGGTAGTGGGTGGCAACTCGTAATTGAGCCACGGGGAAGGGTTCGAGAGCCAGTAGGGCAGATGGAGGTGTGGTGTGGCTCGAGGATGGACTGGACGTGGCAGCCAGCAGCAGGGGCTCGTGCTGGAGGTTGACAGGCCCTGGTCTGGTCAATGTAGGATGAAGCAGCTAGCTTGGAGTCGAACCACTACTAGAAAAAACCTTATACATAGAACGTTACGAGTAGCGCTTGTTAAAATGAGGCGCTACTACTACTTAGCAGTAGCGCGTCTGTTAGAACGGCGCTACTGTTACCCGCTTAGCAGTAGCGCGGCAGGAACAAAACGCGCTACTATTATAATTGCCACACCGTTCCTGACGTGCTAGGTATAGTAGTAGCGTCCTTCTACGAACAACGCTACTACTACGGATTTTAGCAGCAGCACGTTTTGCCTCCCCACGCTACTGTTAAAGCTATTTTCACCTAACCCCTCGCGCGGCCTGATTCCCTCTCCCCTGCTTCCTCCCTCAATTCTCCTCTACTATTCCTCCCCGACCCCGCCTCGCCGCCGTCTCCCCCGACCCCGCCTCGCCGCCGTCTCCCCCGACCCTGCCTCGCCGCGCCTCGGTGCCGCCGTCTCCCCCGACCCCATCTCTCTCCCCGCCCTCTGTAAGCACTTTCCCCTTCCAATCCCTCTTCTCTGCTTAGTATGAACCCTAGGCTATTTTTAGTGCTAGTTAGTTAATTACTTATATGGTAATTAGGGCAGTAGTTCCTAGGTACTAATTAGTTAGTAAGAACTAGGTACTAATTAGGTATTAGTTTATTTTTATTTATAGTAAGTTTATTTTTAGTAAGAACTAATTGAATTAATAGAACTCGTTAGGAAGAACTTGTTGCTATTTTTTAGTTAAAGCAATTTTTCTCGCATCGACGTGGACGATGCCTATCCCGCATCCTCGTGGTCGAGTCGGTGGAGGACGGCACCTGCTTGACCAGATGGGCCATGTCCGGGACTGGGCTCCGCCGGGGTGGTACTGGGAGGCGCTACCTACCGGGGGCGCAGGTTGGTGAGGAGCCAGCCTGTCGTTGACCCGAACCTTCTTTGGTGGCGATCGCGTGGGCCAGTGACGGACCAGAAGCTCGAGGACTCCGCAGAGGTGGTGCGTCACTGTGTCAGTGAGGAGGATGCGGTCCATATACCTGGCAGGTTCTCCAGGGATCTCATTGTAGCTATGATCCCGTGATGGTTCCTTCTCTGTGGGTGTCCACTGCCCGCGCCGATCCCCGTCGTGTGCTAGGGTTTTAGTTGTATTAGTGATGTTATATGTATAACACTATTTGGGATGTATTAGTGATAATATTCGACGATGTATGGACGCATGAGATGATTTACTTTTGCTTATTGAATGCATGCTAATTTGAGTCCTGTAAGATATTTTAAAATGAATATCTTGTGTTGCTCAATATCCAAGTGGCCGGTCATGTTTGCAGGTTACACCGCCGAGTGGCCTATGTTTTGCCGGAGTGTTGATTCATTTCCGTTCCGGCAAATTTCAGGCGCTCGATATGTCCTATTTTAGCAAAGGTCATGCCGGATTTTTCCGTGAATTTTGGCATGACTTGTGCCAGAATATGTAGGAAATATCGAGTGCCCCGGATTTGTGTGTTGAGTATCCTGATAGTTGTCTTCGATCGATTTTCAATTAATGTTTTAACTATGAACATAGGAAATGTCTGATGACGAAAAGGATTTCGGTATTTGCAAATACTACGAAAACGAGCGCGGCCTGTGCGACGGAATCTTCCTAGATGATGATAGGCGCTTCAGCATCAAGCTGGATGAGAACTTCGAAGTGGATACAGTAAGTCACAACGGCAAGTCTTTTTTCGTAATTAGGCATGACATCTGCTTCATTTGCTTCAACTTATATTTTTTTACTATTGTACTAGCGTATCCTCTGCTATGTAAGACTTTTTGTATTGGATAAGATAGGTTTCAGTCATACTATGGAGGTAAAAAAAGTTTACTTGAAGATCGAGCATGGTTATATTTTCCACAAAATTATACAATTCAGACGACTACACCTATTTTGGATGCAAAACATGGCGAGCACTATGCAAGACTTATGCATTTGAGCCTGATATGGTTATCACCTTTGATATTCGTCCGGAAGATGATATTGAAGGTAATACCGACATTTGGGTCGATGTGTAGACGCCTCCAGTTATACCATTATGTAAGTTTATCAACCATATTTATGTCTTTGATATTGTTTATTCAAAAATAGTTGACAACTAATTTGTATTGTCAGCTTATTTCGGTGCAAGCAAACATGTCCAGGGCTTGGTACACAGGATCTGCTACTGTCCCGAGGCTGAACTCAACTGCAAGGAGCTAAGTCATTATGTTTCATGGCTTGAGGATCTTGATACCACTATAAGAATACCCCTTCTAAAGAAACACAAATTGTACAACATTTTGACCATATGTTGTAAAATACACAAAGAGATACGCATATAGGCATTGCAGCACATGCGTGGTAGATTTACTACTACTGACCCTATTGTGGTTGTGGTACAATATATATGAAAAAATCGGCAAGGAGAGAGAAAAAATAAACAGAGGAAAGGAGAGAGAGACCAGCAAGAAACAGAGTACCCGATTCTCCTCATCTCTCCGCCGCCAACCACCGCATCGTCTCCCTCCTCCGACCCACCTTGCCGCCGGCCGTCCCCCTCCCTCTCCTCCCACCTCGCGGCTTCGGAGTCCGCTGGATCTGCCGCATCACCCACCCACCCATCCCTCTCGTGTCCCATATCTCTCTTCACGCAGCTCGTCGCTGCACACCTGCGCCGGCTACTCAGGCGACGGCCAGTGAATCCTGCCACCGCGAAGCACAGCCCAAGGTCCCCTCGCAACGCGGCGCCCTCCGGTACAGATAGAGGCGGCGCTGGCGACCACGAAAGCCCACACGGGACCCGGTGTCTATGTCGTCCTCCTCTCGTCCGGTGAGTGCAGCCCCTCCCCTGCCTTCATCCTCTCTCTCTCCCCCTATATCTAACCTCGGCTCTTTTCAAGCGCACCTGCATAATATTAAAGCTGCTTAGTTTCAGTTATGGTTTTTGCATAAGAAGATTGAACTGATGTGATGTGCATCACACAAAATTGGCGTTCATGATTGTTTGTTTCCTGGGATGATCTGTTTGCCTTGCTTGAGATGTCTGTGACAAATCTAGAAGCACTCTTCACTTACAGTTCTACAATGCCACTGAAAACAAATTCATTGATGACCAAGAATTATTTCATTGTACATGAAAATTTTCTCCTTTATAGTAAATAATTATCCAGTTTTACATTTTACAAAGCAAAGTCTTATAAAAAGCATTACTTAAAAGCATCTGGTAAAAGCCTTCAGTAAAGCGTGGGGCTACTGCTAGTTGCTCTTGTATTGTTGTTCTTTGTTTGTGATGTTAGTTTTTTCCAGTTATTCTCTGGATTTTTCTGTATAATTTACAGAGTGGTTGATTGAGGTTAATGTTAATACAAAGTTTTGGGTTTTTTTTTGTGAGAGAGTATTGCAACTTTGTTTGACTGAGATGGCATCAGTTGTTCTGCAGGTATCTAGAGTTGCGTTCAAGTTGCTGAGAATCAGAGGTGCAGAACTGACTATTTGGTGTAGGCCCTTCCATTTTGTGCGTTGTGTTTTCATGTGATGTTGCTGAGTCCGAAATTTTCCCTCTATGCAGCATGTTAGCTTCTCCCATACGGCCATACCTGTATGCCGTGCCCTGCAAAGTTGACTTCCATATTTATAATCATTAGTGAACATGCAGCATACCTAGACAGCAGATTGTTAGAGTTGCTTCGGTTAATAGCATCGTGATGATGTAGTACTCCTTCTGTAAATTAATATCAGAGCATTTAGATCACTAAAGTAGTGATCTAAACGCTCTTATATTAGTTTACGGAGGGAGTACTGCTTAAGTAGGTGGATGGACAAGAAACAGTAGGCAGTGGCGGTTAACACTTGTTCCTTGTGAAGTCCGTATTTACAATGATTTGCCTACCTTGAGTCCTATGTATAAAATAGTAATCTGTTTCTTTTTCTTTTGTGGAGAAATGAGTGTTTTGCTTGAAAGAATAATGTTCTTACTCTTTTTTTCACTGAATGTGTATATAATACAATTATGTTTCTTTTATCATTTGTGGAGAAAATGAGTGTTTTGCTTGAAACAATAATGTTCTGACTTTTATTTTTTTCTGAATGAATATGCATATTTATAGGATTTTGTTCTAACATACACAGGAAGGCTATGTTATCCATCTGCAAATATTCTTTGCTGATATGCAGATTTTTTTACACTGTAGTTTTTTCGGCTTGGATGATGGTCTTGGGATCACAACTGCAATAATGTTCTGACTCTTTTCTTCTTTTTTGAATGAATGTGTATATACATACACAGGCATGATATGTTATCCATCTTCAAATATTCTTTGCTGATATGCAGATTTTTTTTGTACTGTAGGTTTTTCCGCTTGGATGATGGTCTTGGGATCACAAGTGCAGTATGTTTGGGCTAGTGCCTAAATAGGAGCCATTGTTGTTCTGCTGGTGTTAGGATTTGCCTAAATAGGAGCCATGGAGCAAGTCTGAGTTCGTAGATCAAGTCATGGACGATGCCATCAAAGGTATAATGTCTCCCTCCCCAACCATGCCAATGCTTGTTGTGCCCACGGTCATTGAGCCGTGCTAGGTTCTATGCTACTGTCCATGCAAATTTATAGGATTTGGGGTTGTAGGTTTTAGTGTATTTATTTAGCAATAAATAAAACTATTGGTTCACGCAAAAACAGTTTGACTGTAGTACAGAATTAACAATGGATTTCTGGGTTGGTGATGACCATGTAAATTCTTTTCAGTTTTTGGGGCTGCAGGTTTGTTCCAACTTCCAAAGCGTGGTGAACACCTGTAGGTTTGTCTGTTTCCCGTTGGATGACTGAAACCAACTAGAGCTAAATGTTTTGGTTCAGTTTTGGATGACTAAAACCGTTTTGGTTCTGTTTGCTAACTAACTGGAGAAGAGAAGAGAAGTGGTACTATCACTCACATTGCCCTTGAATGCACATCAGCACTTAGGCTATTGTCCATATAATTTTATTGAGCCATGTTGTCCTGCAAGCTGTGTCGTATATTGTGGCTTCTAGATTAGTCATCAATGACAACTAACACTCATGCTGGTATCTTTTCATAATCATAACAGGGATGTTGCTCTTGCTGCACTTGTAAATTCTGATCCTAAATTTAAACTTGATGGCTGAAATTATAAATGAATTTTGAGCAGTGCATGTTGATACGACACTTGTGAAAACTGAAAATTTGGTAGGGAGTTGCAAAAACTGCAATACTCTTGCTAATGCAGAAAAAAAAAAAGATTGCATTGGCCTTCAACCTTTGTATGTGCCTAATATCCTGCCTTTATCACTACTTTGATCATGTCAATGCATTGTGTGTTAACAGTTCATTTTGTTATTTTCTTTGTAGATTCAAAAGATATATGGATGATTATATGGGTGCGTGGCAAGTATACTGCAGTAATGATGATGATGTTCCAGTTCATGATGCTGATGATGGATGCTTCCAGTTTTAGTTAAGTTGTAGGGATATTGTTCCTGTTGGATGATGTTCCTCGGTCAACTTTTAGTGATGTTGATGTATGCTTTCAGTTTAAGTTTCGATGTTAAGAAAATATTTAGATTCTGCATCACATTTGGATGATGTTCCTCTTGTAATATCCACTATTGTAATCCAACAATTTTATCCAATATATGATTTGTTCCTTGTGAGTATATTCTCTATTTTTTTCCTCACTTGATATACATATAATCGTCACAATTATGTGGAGAATTAATTTAATATCAAGTAATAATAATGTATATACAACAACAACAACAACAATAATAATAATAATAATAATTCACATTATATATGTACCCACACCTATAGGGTTGCAAATTCTCTGGTGCCAGCAATGAGATTTGGATTCCTATACATCAAGCACCAACATATATGAGTGTTGTAAAAGTCGGGTTTATGTGTTGTACTCTTGCAACGCTCCCTTTTACCAACGTTAATATAATCGTTGCATTATGCGCTAGCAACACTGGATAAGGCTACGCATCCCAAACCGTTGGTAAAGACACTTGCAACGCATATATGGACTTTTAGATATGGAAAAATGCGTTGCTATAGGTGGGGTCCTGTTGCAGTGTACTGTCAAGACAAATTTTCTTCCTGCATTTAGAAATCTTAGTACTGAAAACGTGCGACCAATAGTGTTCGTAATGAACTACGGTCACATCTATTTAGGAAGGATGGTAAGATTTTTACTATTTGTCCTCAGTGCATCTTTTTCATACATTATTTTTGAAGCTAAACTTCATTGCTAAGTATGTTACCATAGATGTTCTTCAACAGGGACTCCCGATGAATGTTGTGCCTTATGGTATCGAGACTAAAGGTATCATGAGTATTATTAGCTTACGGCCAAGATATCCTACATATTACTTTAGTGCATTCAAGATTAGCGACGGATGCTTAATAGTGCAAGACTGGACCAAATGTGTGATGGATAAGCGCAAAAAAGTACTAGGGGGCAGCAAACAGATGCGCTACCCACGATTAGGAGACAGGTTCATCTGCATGCTCCAACTTGATCAAGGAGGAGAGCTACACATGTTTTATGTTATTTTACCCAAGAGAGAGCAGCAGGAGTTATTAGCTAGCTAGAAATGAGTTTGAGGATGATGATGTGCTACACTATCACTATGATGATAAAAATAGCTAGTGTTGGTGGTAATGACTATTATGATTATTATTAGCTAGTGTTAGTGGTGATTAAATAAATACTGTTAGTGCTAATGACTATGATGATGATTAAATAGCTTGTGCTAACGGATTAGATTCAAGTGGAGGCAACATGTGATGCACATCGAAAGTACTACTAGTCCAAACTAGATCATGTTTGGATCAGTAGTACACTTTTGACATGCACCACATATTGCCTCCACCTGAACCTAATCTACCTTCATTTGACACACTGTTATGGACATAATGATGTAAACCTCATAACTGGTATTGTACCAATATTTGTCCTATGGCGCATGAATACACTAAAAAAAAAAAAAAGAATACTAGTAGCGATGGCGAGAAAACATGCTGCCAGTAGTTACATTAGCAGTAGCGCGGGAGTAAACAAACATTGCAGCTATTTGCCCTAGCAGTAGCGCATGCGGGCACGCGTTACTGCTAAGCAATAACTGTAGCACCTTATTAGTAGCGCGCCTACCCGCGCTATTAGTGAGCACAAAACCCGCGCTGTTGCTAGCCTTTTTCCTAGCAGTGAACAAGCGCAATTCAAAATGTGACAGCACGAGGGAAGATCGAGAGATAATCAGGGAGCAGACGTCCTCTGAGGTCACCAACGTACTGCAGAGGCACTCACTTCCGAAATGCACAGTGAAAACATTTGAGTTTGAAAAAAAGTGGCCCATGGCATCATTAACAATCTTAACATTCGGAACAACATGCATGAAGCAGCTCAAGGCTATCCAAGTGGGTGATGAGGGTTTTAGCAATGGGTTGACAGGCGAGTGCGTGGCTTCTAAGCGAAAATCATGCAGTAATAGCTTACAAAAAGGAAAGCCAGGACGAACACAGTGTACCTTACATTGCAGAGCATGTAGCGAAGCAATGATACTGTCACTGTCAGCCAAGCCCGAGGGAGGGCCAGCGGCGGCGCGGGCGGTGGCCGGGGCAGTTGTCGGCGTCGGGCAGGGGGCCGCAACGGAAGGCGGTGGGAGCAACCGTGGGGAAGGCGGAGCAGCCCCGAGCACGGGCGGCGGAGATGGGAAGCGGATGAGGATGCCAAGCCTGGCAAAGTCCCCGTACCCCGCGATGAGGTGGGCGACGGCAGGGCAGGCCACCGTGAAGGAGAAGAGCTCATCGTTTCCGAAGGTAACATTATACGCTCGATGGTCCCCACCGAATAAATAGCAAAGGACGAGAGCCATGGAGTCAGCGTCGAGAGGGACTGGGAACTTGATGATCCGCCCGCTGCTGCGGCAGCCATTCGAACCGTCGGCCAAGAGGGGGATTACAAACGAGCGCGGGAAGAGCCATGTGGTGAGTTCGAAGTCTAGGCCGAGGTCATCGCAAACGCCGATGACCTCATGGAGGGGCATGCATCCGAAGGATGAGGTAGGTGAGGTGGCCGACGGGGGTGCCAGGGTCAGCGACGGGCATGCGCATGAAAGTCATGCAGAGGGAGCAGAGGCGCAGCGCAAGGAGAGAGAGCAATAGGTCGACCGCGGTTGCGGAGGAGATGAGAAAGCGGAAGGTGGTTGCGTCCACATGCTGGAGGAGGGCGGCAACAACGTTGGCGTCGAGCCGAACGCAGGCACGGGTGAAGGAGGCAAAAAGCGGGACGCTAGAGGCCGGGCAAGATGGCGAGGTGCGTAGGCAAAGCCGTTGCTGGATGAACTCCTCAACGGCCAAGCCGATGGCATTTCCCACCCGCAAGTAGGTGAGGAAGGCGACAAAGCTTGCATGGAGGTAGAAGGAAACTTTGGGGAGGAGGGAGGGGGACGGCGGTAAGGGAAGAAAATCATATGCGACCGGGTCGTATGCTCCGAACAGAGCGACCCATTCCATCGAACGCCACGTGGATCCGCGAATCTCAAAGCAGCACTCCTATCTTCTTCCCCGTCAGGCTTGTGATGCAGCGCCGCCGGCTCGATTCGTGCCACTCGATCTCCGGCTGCTCGATGGCTCAGACGCCGTCCCAGCCGCAGAAGTACTTCCCGCTGGACCACACAGCACGGAGGATGCCAGCGACGGTGAGGTTCCCGAACAATGTTGGCAGCGCGATTAGGTCTTGTACGGGTGGCATGCCGCCGCCGCCGGGTGCGCTGCCGGCGAGAGCAAGGCGAAGAGCGCCAAGAAAAGGAGCAGGAGCGGTGGGAACTGGCCAATTTCAACATGGATTTACCGAGTGCAAGAAGGCAGCACGAAACATATGAGCACCAATTCCACAAGGTCACCAGTGAGCTTCCCGGAGCCTCCGGTTGACGTCGGCAACGACTAATGTATGTGGTATGGCGGTGCTGTAGCATAGGAAGATGGCCCATTGGGGAAGAAGACAGGGATGAAGATGGGAGTGGTTGCTTTGAAGTTCGGGGATCCACATGGTGCTCGATGGAATGGGTTGTTCTGTGCGGAGCGTACGACCGGGCCGCATATGATTTTCTTCCGCAGTAAGAGTTCACTAACGAGAGGTCGAGCGTTGGCAACGAGTAAATTGCAGAGAACTACCACACCTCGGCACGTCGTAACGAATCAGTACCATTAATCATTTTTTGCCATGCAATACCAACTCTAAGTCTAAGTGTTGCAAAACGGTCCAACAGCCGTATAAGCGTGTATTGACCATGTATCCGACCGCGGGGACCCGTGTGTCAGGGGCTGACATGGCATGCTCTTTTACAAAAACAACCCTTACTTTTATTTAATCACGCACATATCTTCTATTTTTTCAAAAAAAAAGTCTTGCCACAAGAACCCTTTTTTAAAAAATAACTCCACACACGCGTCCCGTCTGGATTCGAACCCGCAACGTGCCGTTAGACGAGGACGCTCGCTGCTGCTCCTTTTCGTCTAAACTGCACACGTATGTTTAGTTATACTTTGTGCCATTCGTTTCCTTTTTTACAAAGTAGAAAATCGCGCGACCGTCCGCCCGAATCGATTCCGCCGAGTCGTTCGCCGTGCGCGCTTGCTGCCTCTGCCACACGCCATCCTATGCGTCAACTAGTGGCTGCCTCAACTAGTACATGTATACTATGCAAAAGAAAATACTAGTACGTGTACACGCCTTTAAACTCTGAGCCGTTCCGGTTTTTATGCGATACTAAAAAATATTATATGTCCATCGCGTCGTACAATTAAAAAAATGTTTGCTGCATGGTTTAATATGTATATTGAACATTTTATAATATACAATGATCTTATTTAAATATACGATATCATATTATAAAAACTTAATCATGTATATATTGAACATTTTATAATATACAATGTCTATATATATGTGTGTGTATGATTTTTATCAATATACACACACTACATTCGGTCTGAAGAATAAACCTGCTAGTCTCTGCATTGTTTTTGGGTTGAGTTCAAAAATTCTAAAATTACTCTGAAAGGTAAATAAAGTGTTTGTGCATTTAAAAAAATGTGCAGAACATTTTTGGGAAAAGTTGAACGCGTATTTAAAAATTGTAGTGTTTTATAAAATGTTCAGCATGCATTATAAAATTTATTACGAGTACACAATAATTTTTAGTACATGTTATCAAACTTTTGAGTAACTGTGCATTAAAAAAACAACAAATATATGCAGTAATTGTGAGTTGGCCATATAATTTGTTTAGTTCTGTATCTAATTGTGAGTTGGCCATATAATTTGTTTAGTTGTGTATCTGCAAAATATAATGAGGATGCATAGTAATTGTGCATGCGTGTGGTTCTGAGTGAAGACACATAAAATTATCTGAATATTTGTTTTTTTACTCACATTTTTTTAAAAAGATGTGCTGGCCTCACTGGGCCGCGGTTGGGCCATCCTGCAGCCCATGCAACGCTGGTCGTCTAGCTCGAACAGATCGGATCGGGGACGAGGCACACGGGCGGCGGGGTTTGAATCTAGCTATGGTTCCGACGACCGCGTCGCCGTGCCGCCCTTAGCCCTTGTCGCCTAACACCAGCCCCTGCTCTGGCGAGCCAGCCGCTGCTCCGCTACTCCGGCAAGCCAGCCTCTGCTCCGCCGCGCCGACGAGCCAACGATGGGGCTCCGGCGAGGGGAGGCCGGCGAGGTCGAGGCGGCGGGGCTTTTGAGTGATTCGATTTACAACAAACTGTGTTTTCTGCAAAAAAATGCCATGTTGGCTCCTGACACACGGGTCCCAGCGGTCAAATACACCGTCAATACGCATTTATACATGGCTTAGACCGTTTTGTAACACTTAGGCCTCGAGTTGGTACTGCATGGCAAGAAAAAGACTAATGGTACTGATTTTCGTTACGACGTGCCGAAGTGTGATAGTTTCTTGCAATTAACTCGTTGGCAGCAGCTGACAGGGAGTGGGGGTGGAGCCGCCGGAGGGCCAAGGAGGCTGCATGGGAAGCCGGCAACGTCGGCGGTAGGGGTGGGAGGCGCAGGAGGGGAGGAGGAGGGGGACGAGCCATCTTCTGCCTTTTTTTCTCATTTTTATATAACTGAACATTTCCTGTAGAAATCATCCGGTATGTTTTAAATATTCCACGCTATTTTAAGGTATAGCTTTGTTCCAAGTCAACTTCTCATTCTTTTTTGAAAAACAAAAACTTGTCTATATTATTTGACCAAGTGTTGCATAACATTGTACGTGCGTGCACGAGTTTGTATATCATGCACACAGCGCACGGTCATATTAGACCTGGAATGGAATATCCATGGTCGCTTCAACGTCTTAGACGACGATACAAACGCGTCATTCTGCATTCAATGTATTCGATGATCTCTATCATATGATCATCGGCAACCGCATTAAAAAAATAGTTTTATTAACACACAAGTATAGATGAACACAACACTCTTTTGAGGGTATTATTTTATTCAAATTTATTGGTTCGACACAAGGGGAGACGAAGAATATATAAACCTTAGCAGTTGAATTGTTAATTCAACCACATCTAATAAGTTATTTCTCTACAACAAAGTATTAGTGCGCAGGAGTATGATAATCTAATAGTAGCGGTAAGAGTAAAAACAGTAACGGTAGCAGTAACAGTAACAACTTTTAGTTGTTTGAACGGTAGCAGTGACAATAACAACTTTTAGTTGTTTGAACAGTAGCAGTAGCCATTGTTACGTCTTTCGTCACGCAGAGTGGAACACTATTAAGAAGAACTCCGTTTGACCTATTATGAAAATGAAACTTGAATATCTCAGGAGCCATCGTATTAGCCTTTCTATTAATCTTTGAGATCTCGAACTTTCTCCAATAGCTTAGAGACAGTCAATACTTCCCCGTTTAGATCAATATATGGGGAGACATGTCAAAAATATCATTTCCAAGAAGGGAAGCCACAAAAGAATAATTAGTTTTCAAAATAATGGGATTGTGAAGGGTGATACCGATATTAAAGCCGACAAGGCTTGCTCTAAGTTCTGCGTCATCCACACTATTGCAGGACCCAATATAATCCCAAGAGGAAACGATGACTTCACCAACATGGTTTCTGGCAACAACCCCCACGCTCGTGGTGCTAATGGCCTCCACAAAATTTTCATCGATGTTAATCTTAATGAAATCCGAGGAGGGAGGCTTCCATGTTATGAATTTCCTCGCTGTAAAATGTATGTTCTTTAAATCATCCACCATCCCCTTACCTTTGACGCAAACCTCCATCAACGCACTAGCATGTCAAGACGAAAAGGAAGCCCAATAGTTTTGTACAAAATTCACAGAGGCAGAGGTAGATTCCATACCCTGACCAAAGATCAAATCGGCCCTTAGGTGTTAGGCCTCCAGAAAGTGACTAAATTGAATTTGCGCATGCGCAGGCGATCTCAATTGATCCAAAAAAAAAAAAAAAGAAACCAATCCGGCCTTGAAGAATTGATTATCTCCTCACCCAGAAAATTCCAAACATCCCTCAAGGCCATACAAAGCGCACAAACTTTAGGACATGTCACTAGAGCATGAAAATGCTTTCATTTTCTACATCACAAAGAGAACATGAGTATAGAATAGCTTCATGGTGTTTTACTCTGTTAACTTGAACCACCATGTAGTTAGAAGTGTTGGGGAACACATTATTTCAAAAAAAAATTCCTACGATCACACAAGATCTATCTAGGAGATCCATAGCAACGAGAGGCGAGAGTGTGTCCACGTACCCTCGTAGACCAAAAGCGGAAGCGTTTAGTAACGCGGTTGATGTAGTCGAACGTCTTTTCGATCCAACCGATCCAAGCACCGAACGTACGGCACCTCCACGTTCAGCACACATTCAGCTCAATGACGCCCCTCGATCTCTTGATCCAGTTGAGGACGAGGGAGAGTTCCATCAGAACGACGGCATGGCGATGGTGATAATGAAGTTACCGGCGCAGGGCTTCAAGTAAGCACTACGAGGATATGACCGAGGTGTGTAACTGTGGAGTGGGGCACAGCACACGGCTAAGAGAAGACTTGGTGTCCTTTGGGGTGCCCCCTCCCACATATATAAAGGGAGGATGGGGAGGAAGCCGTCCCTAGAGGGGGCGCGTCAAGGGGGTAGTCCTACTTGGACTCCTGGTCCAAGTAGGATTCAGCCCCCCTTTCCATTCCGAAGAAGGGGGAAGAGGGAAAGAGAAGGATGAGAAGAAGGAAAGGGGCACTAGTAGATAAAGGGCCTTTAGGAACCGGGACTAAAGGCCCTCCACGTGGCCGCTGCCTGGAGGTCCACCTTTAGTTCTGGTTGGTAACACCAACCGGTACTAAAGAAATTTTTCTGATTTTTTTGAAATTTTTTTTGAATTTTTTTTGAATTTTTTATTTTCAAATTTCTGAAATATTTTAACCTCTAGTCTCTAATCATCCCTCATCACTCCTCAATTTAACCTCTAATCTCTAATCACCCCTCATCATTCCAAATCATCTAACTTCCCGGACGGTCACCCATCCTCTCACTACTCCAGCCTGAGCACACTTAACTTCCCGGTTCTATTCTCCCTCGTTTCCAAGTCTGCACTTGTTGTTTTCGTGACAATAGTAAGATGTCAATTCTATTAACCCTCAGGAATTTAGCTTGAGCATGAAGTCACATATTTCACTGTTTGAATTTGAAACTATTGTTTAAAAAACAATAATTATTTAGTAACACTAATATTTCTTGAATAAGTAGTTTGACCACAATTTGACCAATGTTTGACCAGATTTGACCAAAATTCAAAAAAACTGAAATAATTATTTAGTAACACTAATATTTCTTGAATAAGTAGTTTGACCATTGTTTGACCACAGTTTGACCAGATTTGACCAAAATTCAAAAAAATTGTAATAATTATTTAGTAACACTAATATTCTTGAATAATTATTTAGTAACACTAATACTTCTTGAATAAGTAGTTTGACCATAGTTTGACCAGATTTAACGAAAATACAAAAAAAATGAAATTTGAGCATATTTTTTTCCTTTTAGAATTTGAGGATTCTAAAAATTTGCAAACAGGCCGTAGGCTGTCAAAATCGGATGCGGATTTTCATGCTGAACATTTTGATATATTATACATTTTTTAGTCTTTAGTCACGGTTTGAGATACAAACTTGGAGTAAAAGACATCGCACCCTTTAGTCTCGGTTCGTGTCTTAAACCGGGAGTAAAGGGCTCAGGTGAACCGGGACTAATGCCTTAGCCGCATGAACCGGGAATAATGCCCACATTAGTCCCGGTTCGTGACTGAACCGGGACTAATGTGAATATTGCCCTGTGACCAAAGCCCTGTTTTCTACTAGTGGGGGGCCGCCCCCCCAACCATAGTCCAATTCGGATTGGGCTTGGGGGCGCACGCCTCCACCTGGCCGCCACCTCATGTCTTCCACTAGGGCCCATGAAGGCCCATTAACCCCCCCGGGGGGGTTCCGGTAACCCCCGGTACTCTGGAAAATGTCCGAACCTTTTCGATACTATTCCGGTGTCCAAACATGACCTTCCAATATATCAATCTTTATGTCTCGACCATTTCGAGACTCCTCGTCATGTCCGTGATCTGATCC
Source organism: Triticum urartu (assembly GCF_003073215.2). Lineage (NCBI taxonomy): Eukaryota > Viridiplantae > Streptophyta > Magnoliopsida > Poales > Poaceae > Triticum > Triticum urartu. The sequence goes on from NC_053026.1 coordinate 655,391,398, forward strand.
GGGACTCGGAACAAACTTAGGTTCATCAAAACACATAACTCATAATACAAATCGTCATTGAACGTTAAGCGTGCGGACCCTACGGGTTCGAGAACTATGTAGACATGACCGAGACATATCTCTGATCAATAACCAATAACGGAACTTGGATGCTCATATTGGCTCCTACATATTCTACGAAGATCTTTATCAGTCAAACTGCATAACAACATACGTTAACGTTGTTCCCTTTGTCATCGATATGTTACTTGCCTGAGATTCGATCGTTGGTATCATCATGAAGGAAATATGCCCTAGATGCAATAATAAAGTTGTTATTTATATTTCCTTATTTCATGATAAATGTTTATTATTCATGCTAGAATTATATTAACCGGAAACTTAGTACATGTGTCACATCCCTAGTTCTGGTATGACTTAGGCTAGCTAGTCATGTGTGCATCATGTTTAAATTTCATTTAACTTCGAAATGGGGATTGTGAAACCCTCAGAAATCATTTCTGGAAATGACCCAGATAAAAATTTCTCCAAAAAGGTCCAAGAAAATGTTCATGTTGCTCTCTGGAAATATTGGACACAGATAAAAATCAAACCAATATCTTTAGGAGCTCATAAGTATTTATTTTGGGCATTTGGAATTAATCCAGTAATTATTTGCGTTGGATAAATATTTTATTATATATAAAATATTGTCCAATAATTCTGAATTTTGGTGACGGGCTTTGGAGTGGTCCAACTAGTCCCTACTAAAATTTACAGAATAAAATAAAATGATTTAGTATTTTTATTAAATCAAAACAAATGTCAGAAAATAGAAAACAAAAACAAAATAGAAGCAAAAGGGAAGAAAACCCACCTGCACTTACCTCCCTGTGCAGCCTGGCCTGGCCCAGTGGCCAACAGGCCGGCCCAGCCGACTGGCAGTGCCAGTCGTCCCCTTCCTCGCGCCAGGAGGACAGGGGCACATGCCCGGCGCGCGCGGCCACGCGTCCGGCCACGCCACCTGCCTGCCTGGCCTCTCCCCCGATGCCCTGGCCATCCCGAACGTCGCCACGCACCGCCCCGGACCTCTCGCACTCTCTCTCGCTCTCCCTCCTCCCATGGCCACCGGCCACCGTTGCCGTAGCCACTGCCTCCCCCTCACCCTCTCCCCGTGCTCAGAACCTTTGCCACGTCGCCTTCTACCTCCTCGTCGAGCCACGCACCTCCGGACGGCCTCCATCGTCGCCACCGTCGTCTCCTTCACCACCGGCCGCCGTGGATCCCCATCGCCGCCCCGTCGACCACAGCGCGTCCCCAAGCTCGCCGTCAAGCCCATCGAGATCGCCGTGAGCTGCTCCTCCTCCCCCCCTCTCCGTTCTCGCCCTCGCACACCGCAGCCGTATCCCCGCTCGCGCCCGAACACTGGCCGCCGCCGCGAGCTTCACTCCGGCGAGCTCCGCCGCCCCCGCAGCCTCCCGACTGCTCCACTGGATGCGCGCGAGCACCAGCTCATCGGGGATGGTCTCCGCGGCCCATTTGGTCGCCGGAGAGACGATCCCGAGCCCTCCGCTGCGTTCGGCCTCGCCGGCGGCTAAACGTCGGCGGGATTGACTGGGTCAACCCGCGCTAACTAACCCCCCAAGTTGACTAGATTTGACTACCCAGGGTCAATGACAGGTGGGGCCCGGCCCTGCTAATGTTTTTGTTAGGATTAGTTTAATATCTAATTTACTCTGTTAACTAACCAGTCACTAACGTGTGGACCCCACACGTCAGGTTTGACCTGGTCAGCTCCGTTGACCTGCTGACGCAGGCATGACGTCATGCTGACGCAATATCTTATTTTCTGGTTTAAAATTAATCAGGAAATTCCAGAATATTTTCAAAACTTCAAAAATTCATAGAAATTCAACCGTAGCTCAGATTGAAATAATTTATATATGAAAAATGATCAGAAAAATTCAATCTATCCATCTGTACCATTTTCATGCATGACAAACCAACCTATACATGCTGTATATATGAAAACACACTTATGGCATATATAAGAGCTTATTTTGGAGTTGCATTTAAACCCTTGGTTCAAATGGACCTCAACTAAATAAATGCTAGATGCATTAACTCAAACAACATCACATATTCATGCCAAGATCATGCATCATATTGTTGCATATACTTGTGTTTGATTTTCGACACCGTTCCTTCTCGATAGGTCCTGCTCCGGAAAGTGTTCGGGAGCACCTATCAGTGGAGCAGTGCCCCCCTATTGATCTACCAGGCAAGCAACCCCCCCTTGTTCATTCTGATAAAATCCTACTCTCTCGCTCCTGCTCTCATTTATTGCATTAGGACAACAATGATTCAACTGCTACTTTATGCTACGGTAGTTGAACCCATTCCTCTGCATGACCTGTCATTGCCACAGTAAATAGTTGAAACCCACTAGCATGTGTAGGAGTTGTTTGAGCCATGTTGTGCTTCTACCATGCCATGCCTGCTATTGCTTAGAGTTGTGTCAGGTCTGATTCATCGGGAATGAATTGGAGTGTTATGATATGTTCTGGTGCTAAGAGTTAAGCGTGTGAACACGATTTGGTAAAGGTAGCGGTGAGAGGCCATGTAGGAGTACATGGTGGGTTGTCTCATTGGGACCGTCCTTAAGAACTGAGTTCTGTGCAAGTTGTCCAATGACTAGCTACTACCACACATTGGGCTCCGGGCGCTCCAAGCTCTCTCGGCTTATTAACCGCCTTGATCTCTGTCCAGGAGTTGCAAATAGTTTCTGGTGTTTGTAGGTAGTGCTATTTTTCTACCGAGTGGCATCCGGCAGGGTGGGCTCGGGACAGACTAGGCACAGGTGGCACGGTGTACCAAGTGGCACCCGGATGGTGGGCTTGGGAACCCTGCTCACATCGTTTGGGGCCGTGAGCGACACCCCGGCCGGATCTCCTTGCGGATGGAACCCAAATAGGTGATAAACCTGGATTAGAGTCTTGCGTGGTTAGTCAGGTCATGGCCGACACCCTCGCCAGGCTTCCGCTTGAAGGTTGCCGAGATACATGATGGGTATATGGTGATAAGTGGTGAGAGCGTGTGTGATGAAGTACACCCCTGCAGGGTTATCATGATCTATTCGAATAGCCGTGTCCTCGGTTATGGACTTCTTGGATGCTTACGTGGTACCTAGACAACTTAAAGTGGATACTCTAAAATGCTCAAGACAAGTGTGAGTGCTATGGATGGCCTTCTCGTAGGAGAGACGGGGATGAATCCATAGTAGTGTATTTATGTGGTGATTAGTGGACTCATGTGCGCTGCCTCACCTCAAAGAAGTTTCTCATTGTCGTAGAACAGGATAGCCACTGAGTCAAAGTTGGCTTGCTGCAACTAAACCCCACATTACCTTCTTGATACAAATGCATGTATGATAGGATCTGACGTAAGTCTTGCTGAGTACCTTTGTACTCACGTTTGCTTTATTTATGTTTTGCAGATGAGACATCTGTCTCACTAGTAGTACCGCTTGGACTTCGACGAATAGCTTGTTACCCCAGCTACGATCTTGTACCTTGGAGGGACTTGTAGATAGTCAGGCTTCTCAGCCTTTTTCTTTTGTAGTTGTCTGTACTCAGACATGTAATGCTTCCGTTGCTTGTATGCTCTGAATGATGGGTCATGTGACCCCTGTTTGTATTTATGCTATGTGGCTTTTCTGAGCCTTTATCTATATGAGTTGCGTTATGTTGTGATGCCATGTTGTACATCACATACTTGCATGTTATGCGTACGTGTGACGTGTATTGCTATGTGTGGGATCCGACAATCTAGTTATTTGTCCTTGGCGGCCTCTCTTATGGGGAAATGTAGTCTAGTGCTTCCTTGAGCCATAGTAGTCCGCTACAGCCCGGTTCACCGGAGTCCTGCTAGCCCAGCACTACTGCTCAGAACACTTGACTGGCCGGCATGTGTTCCACTTCGTTCCTATGTCTGTCCCTTCGGGGAAATGTCATGCGGTGACTTCCAGAGTCCTGTTAGCCCAGTGCTACAGCCCGGATTCATACGCTGTTGACCGACATGCTCGATGTGATTCATGTATGCCTGTCTCCATAGGTCTGTGCCGCTTTGGGTTCATGACTAGCCATGTCGGCCCGGGTTCTCTGTCATATGGATGCTAGCGACACTATCATATACGTGAGCCAAAAGGCGTAAACGGTTCCGGGCCATGGTAAGGCGACACCCGTGGGGATACCGTGCGTGAGGCCGCAAAGTGATATGAGGTGTTACATGCTAGATCGGTGTGACTTAGAATCGGGGTCCCGATAGCTTTGGTATCAGAGCCTGACTACCTGTAGGATTACCAAGCCAACCTGGTCGAAGTTGAGTCTTGAAATTCTTTAGCTATATAGGGGAATTGATTGTGGAAGGGAACGTAAGGCTCTTTTTACTCCTTATGCCTCATGCCTTCTGATCTGAGTCATCCTATCACTAGTGCAGAACCGGGAAATAGCACCGGTTTGTAAGGCCCTTTAGTGCCGGTTTAGGAACCGGCACTAAAGTTTCGGCACTAAAGGCCCCCCCCCTTTAGTACCGGTTCAGCATGAACCGGTGCTAAAGGGGATCCATGTGGCACGAGCCAGCTCTGGGGGCCGGGAGCCCTTTAGTACCGGTTGGTAACACCAACCGGTACTAAATGGTTGTGGGGTTTTTGGTTTTATGATTTCTTTTTCATTTAATTTTGTGTTTTCCATTTTAATTCTTTTTCGTTTGCTGGTATTTTACGGTACTACACATTGTACACGTTATGCATATATATATATATATATATATATATATAGAATTTCTAGTAGAACCAATCATATATATATATATATCATCAATGTCTCACAAACCACCATATTAATTTACACATACACACATGTATAGCTATATACAATTTCTCCTACATATGCATGTTGCCTTCGGAGCCAGTGGCATTAGCCTAATTGGTGCCTTCGGAGCACGATGACAATTGGAAGTGGTTCATGGGGGCGGTAGCGGGTAATAGTATTCTCCCTTCGGATTTATGACCTGGTCGAGCAAAAATCCCGCTATTTCCTCTTGAAGTGCTTCTACGCGCTCCGTTGGTAGGAGCTTGTCCCGCACCTCTTTGAACTGTTAAGAAGGAGATCAATATGCATGTGTATTAGTTGTGTGACTAGATATTGATAATGGTGTAAAAATTGTGAATAGTGTTCTGACAAGCGTACCCATTCCTGTCTTTGAGATCTGCTCCTTTCGGACGCCATCATGCGAATGTTCTCGCAAACGCAGAATGCACACAGATCAGTCCCCTGCGCCTGCTTCAGGGCCTTTATTACGAGAATGGAATTTAATTTGATCAGATAATAATTAATCAAGCATGATAATTAAAGAGATGGCAGCTAGCTAGCTAGCTAGTACTACTTAATTACTTACCTTGGATCGAAACCATTTCAGCTTTGGTTTCCATTCGCCTTCTGTGACGCTGATGAACCTTGCCCAACCCTGCCCGCCGACAAAGAAAATGAATAAAGGGGTTATTAAATAGTTCATATCATGAAATTAATGACGAACTAAATAGGCCGAGATATATAGTTAATAATGATTGAAATTACCTGTTGACTATCCCAGACAAGATGTTATAGTCACTATTTGCTTTGAGTAGCGAGTCCAGTATTTCAACTGTTCCGGCGTCAACTTTAATGATACACAAGATCCAGTGAAATCTGCATGCACACACGTTTGCATGTCTTAATTAAGCGGGCATATGTAAGCAAAAACATGTAGCAAGCTAGTAGGCAAAAATAGAGAATTTCTAGTACAAGAAAGTGTGACTCACTGGAAGTTGTAAGGAAGTAGTATATCTTCATTGTATTTGAGGCGCTTCAAGAACTCTAGCATGCTGTCCTCTACCTCTTTTTCTTGATGCTTGTTCATTTTCCATGTGTATTCATTAACGGTGTTTGGGTCAATGAACCCAATGCCATAGCGTCCACCTTTTCTCATTTCATACATCTTCATCCTGCATAATACCACAGAAAAGAATATAGTGAGGATAATTACAGGTAATGATTGATCAAAAGGATCACTACAGCTAGCTTGAGACTTAAATTACAGAAAGAAATCACTTACAGACAATAGCAACTAACGATAGATTTGTCGAGTGCGTCTTGATTGTATAACTGAAACAGTTCAGGATACTCAACGGCCACAACTTTCTCATGGTAGTAATCATCCTTCTTGAGATTCACCATGAGGGACTCTCGATTCGATCTCTTGGTAATGTCCATGTACCATTGATGCAATTCATACATTCTCGTTGGGAGCTTGTTGACATCTTCTGGCTCGACCAAAGGTTGGCCCCGGACACATTTCTGTTTTATTTCCTCCTCTGTAATCCCAGGCATGTCCTCGATCTCGAGGAGTTGTCCAACAGTGATCTTGAGTTCTTCAGCCTGCATTATATGCTCCTGGGTTATTACCACATCGCCCACCTCGGGAACGTAAACTGTTTGGCCACAATAATATTGGGCGCGCGTACTGTCACGTGTTGTTGGCGGCACAACAAGCGGGGGGATCGATTGCGCCGCCTGTTTTCCCAGCTGGGCAACGGTTTTCCCGCATTTTTTGACAGCTGCTTGTTGTTTGCTCGAGCTCGAGCTCGCCTCCTTCTGTAGACGTCGTCGATGTAACTTCCTGATGTGGCGCTCATAGTCTGAGTCAACAGGCTTAGGAGCTGGTGGTTGAGCCATACGAATGAAGTGGTCAACTACTTCCACAGGCACTTTCTCTCTTGGCGGCGGTGGCGGTTTCGGTCCAAAATGGGCGTCGACTTCTGCCTGCACTATGGCATTGGTTTGCTCCTCGGTCCTGTCGTAAGCCCTCACAGGAAGAGGAGTAGTGAGGTTTGGACCATATTTATATCGCTTGCCTCCGCCTGTACTTCCTGTACTATGACCTCGACTCGTACCGCTACGCACCATAGCTGCGGGGTGTCTCTTCTGCGACTGCTGAGGCGGCGGAGACGGCTGACGGGGCTGAGTTGGACGAGGAGGAGTGGCCTAAAGCTATGCCGGACTTGCAGTGGCCTGAGGTTGTGCCGGACTTGGAGGAGGAGTGGACGTCTGACGCTGTGTCGGACTTGGAGGAGGAGTGGCCTGACACTTTGCCGGACTTGGAGGAGGAGGAGTGGCCTCACGCGTTGGTGGACTTGGAGGAGCGGGAGTCTGCTGACTTGGTGGCGGACTTCGACGAGGAGTCGGGTGACGCGGTGTCGGTGGCCTTCGAAAGATGATGCAATCCTTTCTCCATAGGATGACACGATGTATGGCCTCTCCCAATGTGTGCTCGTCGTCACCTCCAGGAATGTCAAGTTGTAGCTCCGAATATGGGTCCACCACCTCATCAACCAAGACACGAGCATAGCCCGCTGGAATCGGGTTGCAATGGAAGGTTGCCTCGGGGGAATTTGAAAAAGCAACGGCGTCCGCCACCTTCATGGATATGTTCTTCATTTTGAAGTGTAGCTTGCAGTTAGTGTTCTCTGTGATGTCATCCACGGGGTATCTATCCAGCACTACTGCGTCACCCGAGGTGGAACCCACGCTGCTTCTCGGCATGGATGGGGCAGTGGTATCCAATGCTGGATCATCCGCTAGCTGCTGCAGATGCTGAGACCCCCTTTGCTGGCTAAGTGAGTCGATCTGCTCCTGCTGCCGCTGGAATTTAGCTGCCAATTCCGCTTGACTTGCTTCTAGGCCTTGAAGGCATTCATAGTCCCGCTTCCTCTGCTCCTCCTCCATCTTCCTCTTCTTCTCCTCCGCAATCTTCTTTCTCGCACGGGTTCTGTAGTCGGCGTTCCAGTCCGAAAACCCCTCATACCACGGAAGAGCGCCCTTGCCTCGTGTTCTTCCCGGGTGTTCAGGATTTCCCAAGGCACGTGTAAGCTCGTCGTTCTCTCTGTTGGGCTGGAACACCCCCGACCGAGCCTCTTCTATTGCAACAAGTAGCGCATCGCCGGCTCCGTTCAGACATGCCTTCGTCGAAACATTGCCTGTCTTCGGGTCCAACTCCCCCCATGCGCATAGAACCAAGTCCTGCACCTGGGGGGCCAGCTCTTAGTAACCGGAGTGACACCTGCATCCTCCATCTCTTTCTCAGACTTATCCCACTTAGGCATTGCCACCGCGTAGCCACCTGGCCCCAGCTTATGGAACTTATCCTTTTTTTCAGCATTCTTCTTGTTTATTCTCGACCGTTCCTTAGCTAATTCTGAATCCTTGAATTTCACGAAATCGTCCCAATGAGCACTTTGATTCTCTAGTATCCCCTAGAATACTAGAGTCTTCCTTCCTCCCTTGACGTACTTCTCCCACGTCATTCTCTTGTGGTTCTTGAATGCAACCGCCATCTTCCTAAAAGCAGCGTCCTTGACTTTCCGCACATCTGCTTCTGTGAAATTATCTGGTAGGGTGAAATGTTCCATGAGAGTATCCCAAAGCAGATTTTTTTGATTCTCGTCGACAAAAGTAACATCTGGACGTGGATTTGCTGGCTTTCTCCATTCTTGAAGGGAGATCGGGAGTTGGTCCTTCACAAGAACTCCGCACTGACGAACGAACTTGTCCGCAATCTTCTTAGGCGCTAATGGTTCGCCATTAGGTTTGAATGCCTCGATATTGTACTTTACGCCCTCCTTCAACTTTTTGTTCGGGCCTCGTTTCGTCCTTTTGCCTGAAGATTTGCTCGATCCGGATGGCTGAAAGAAGAAAGATCGATTCGTTAATATATCTTCAACTCATTCAAAACATGCGATGATCACCAGATTCCTGCTTATATAAATATATATACCTCGCCGGTGTTTGTTGTTTCAGGATCAACATGTTCTTCGTCGTAGTTCATGACTTCATCTTCTCGGTCGTCGCGATCGAATATCATATCACCCTCTCCGGTGTTGTTTAGAAATTCGGAGCCGTCAAAATCTTCTTCATTCTGATCATCATCTGGCCCGCGTATGATATCGAACATGGTCTGTTCTCTCTCTCTGTCGGTATTGTCCGCCATAGCTTTTATTTAACTATGCCAAAAGAAATATAAAACAATTTAGTATAATCTCGAATAATAGATATAATCTCGAATACATCATCTCGAATAATAGATATAATATTGAATACATCACTAGCTAGCTAGCTAGCAAGCTAATGAAGATCGAATACTACAGAGTAATCTAGGCCACTCGCGGTTCCTGAGGTGCGGGCGGTGGACACCCAAAGAGAAGGAACCATCACTGGATCATAGCTCGGGTGATCTCCCCAAAGAACCTGCCAGGCATTGGAGAACCTGACGTCCATAGCAGCCATGTAGCGATGGACGTGCTCGTCCTCCTCCCTGACACGGCGACGTACCACCTCCGGCGGGGCCGGCTCCCTCCGCACCGAAAGTGGCCCACGCGAATGCCACCAAAGGAGATGAGGGTCGACGACGGGACCCGGGGCCGGGTTCCTCATCAAGCGTCGCGCCCCTGAAGGTAGCACCTCCCAGTGCCAGCCCGGTGGAGCCCAGTCCCGGACATGGGTCCTCTGAAGCAGGACGTCGTCGCGGACGTGTCGACGGCGAGGATGCGGGCCGGGCATCGTCGACAACAAAACACTATATGCCGCAAAAGTAAAGTAACATTTTTTAAATGATGGATTGTGATGATTTCATATATGCAAATTCTAAATTTTATAACTAAAAATATAAGAAACTAACAAAACATCGATCATCGTCTAACAATTTGAAATTAATCTAATTCATCTAGCTAGCTAAAACTAACATTTCCAAAATTTCTAACATTTCTATATAACTAACATTTCTATAACATTTGACATTATATATATTATAACTAACATTTCTACATACTATTTGACATTAATCTAATCTAATTAATTAATTCATCTAAAACTTTGTATGAAAAACAGAAAAACATAAAAAACTAAAAGCTAAAAACAGAAAAATTGTGTGTGTGTGTGCGCGTCTAGTGTGTGTGTAGTGTGTGTGTGTGTGCATGTAGTGTGTGTGTGCGCGCGCGCGTGTGTGTGCGCGCGCGCATGTGTGTGCGCTACGGTCGGCGCCGGCGCCGGCGCCGGTGTGTGCTACGATCGATTGGAGGGAGGAGAGGGGCCGGGGGAGGGGCTCAAAGCACACGCGGGCAAGGTCGAGGCGACGGCGATGGCGAGGCGAGGTCGATCCAAAGGCGACGGCGACGGCGAAGCGAGGGGATCGGCGACCGGGACGGCGACGGGGGTGCCACGGAGTCGACGGGGACGACGCGACGAGGACGGGGGCGTCGCGGAGTCGACGGGGACGGCGCGACGGGGGCGGCGACGGCGCGGGACGGGGGGGGGGGGGGGGGGGGGGGGGGGGGGGGGGGGGGGGGGGGGGGGGGGGGGGGGGGGGGGGGGGGGGGGGGGGGGGGGGGGGGTGGTAGAGAGAAGTGGGAGATGAGAAACTGAAATTTTTCGAAGTGTTTCTTATATAGGGGACACCTTTAGTACCGGTTGGAGCCACCAAACGGTACTAAAGGCTTGTTTTGGCCAGGCCAAGCGGGGGGAAGCACCCCCCTTTAGTACCGGTTCCTGGCTCCAACCGGTACTAAAGGCCCCCCCTTTAGTACCGGTTGGTTCCACGACCCGGTACTAAAGGGGTGCGCTGCCAGGCGAGGGGCGCAGAGGTTTAGTCCCACCTCGCTAGCCGAAGGGCGCTCACACCTGCTTATAAGCCCCGCCGCCGCCGCTGTCTCGAGCTCCACTCTAAAGCAGGCCTTCTGGGCCTACCTCTACTACTCTGCCCCGTGGGGCCTATTGGGCTTGTGGGCCTGCATCCTGGCCCAACAACAGGTTGGGTTTCTAGTCGTATGCAGGGCGCTGTTGCCCGGTAGGTGGGCTTTTTTCATTTAGTTTTTTCTTTTCTGCTTTATTTATTTTGTTTTATTTATTTTTAGTTGTTTTTTGCTGTATTTAGAGTTTCTTTGTGAATATTTTTGATAGTTTTTAGAAACTTTCAGTTAGTGCCGGTAGTTTTTAAATTTGAATAGTTTAAATTTTGAATTATTTGAAATTTGTGTGAATCACTAGTTTGTGAATAACTTAACTTTAAAAATACATTTTCAAGTGATTCTTTTTTCTTATGTTTAATATTAGTGTGTTTTATCATTATATTCAATTTGGTAATGCTTAAGTTATTTAAAAATGAAATGCCTTTGTAACGGATGAGTTTTCGTCCGAAACCCTGATACTTCGAAATAGATTGTCCATTTTGTACACGAAGTGCATCCAGTTTTTGCGGTAACCCTCTCTACTTTTTTGCACATGCTATGTGGGTGAAATTATGATACCATGCCAACTTTCATCCTTTTCTGAGTTCATTTGAAATGCTTTTCAATTTCAGGGTCATTTAGCTGAAAAAATCAATAAATGCATGAAAGAATTTGCTTGCACATAAAATTTCTTCGCGTTTCAAATGCCAAAACACATAACTAGCTACCCTAACTATTACAGAGATTCCCTCCTGGGTGTGAAACACATAAGAAAGTGATGATAGTTAAGCTGATCACATCCCAGATCTTTGGGTGTGAAACTTTTTCTTCGCGTGTGTCCCTTTGCGTCGTAGCCATGGAAAATCTTCATCATTTAACGGGATGCTCGGGTCAATATTCACTGTGAATTGAGCAATTTCATCAAACTTTTCATAATCCTCTGACTTGTCTGTCTTGTCATCCACTCCCACGATGTTTCTCTTCCCAGAAAGAACTATGTGCCGCTTTGACTCATCGTACGATGCATTCGCTTCCTTATCTTTTCTTTTTCTTGGCTTGGTAGACATGTCCTTCACATAGAAAACCTGTGCCACATCATTGGCTAGGACGAATGGTTCGTCTGCATACGCAAGATTGTTGAGATCCACTGTTGTCATTCCGTACCGCGGGTCTTCCGTTACCCCGCCTCGTGTCATATTGACCCATTTGCACCGAAACAAAGGGACCTTCAAACCACGTCGATAGTCAAGTTCCCATATGTCCTGTATATAACCATAATATGTTTCCTTTCCCGTCTTGGTTTCTGCATCAAAGCGGACACCACTGTTTTGGTTGGTGCTCTTCTTATCTTGGGCGATCGTGTAAAATGTATTAGCATTTATCTCGTACCCTTTGAAAGTCATTATATTCGAAGATGGTAACTGGGAAAGCAAGTACAGGTCATCTTCAATAGAGGTGTCATGCATGGTACATGCTTGCAACCAGCTGGCGAAACTCCTGGTTTGTTCACGTGTAATCCAGTCATCAGACCGCTCCGGGTGTTTGGAGCGTAGCAAATTCTTGTGTTCATCCATATACGGAGCCACCAAGGCGGAATTCTGTAGAACTGTGTAGTGTGCTTCAGTGAGAGAATGTCCGTCCATACATATTATTTGTTCCCCTCCTAGCGTGCCTTTTCCATCCAGTCTGCCCTTATGCCGCGATTCAGGAACACCAATCGGCTTAAGGTCAGGAATAAAGTCAATACAAAACTAAATGACCACCTCATTTTGACGGCCCTTGGAGATGCTTCCTTCTGGCCTAGCACGGTTATGAACATATTTCTTTAAGACTCCCATGAACCTCTCAAAGGGGAACATATTGTGTAGAAATACAGGACCCAAAACGTTAATCTCTTCGCATAGGTGAACTAGGACGTGCGTCATGATGTTGAAGAAGGATGGTGGGAACACCAACTCGAAACTGACAAGACATTGCACCAAATCATTCTGTAACCTTGGTATGATTTCTAGATCGATTACCTTCTGAGAGATTGCATTGAGAAATGCACATAGCTTCACAATGGCTAATCGAACGTTTTCTGGTAGAAGCCCCCTCAATGCAACCGGAAGCAGTTGCGTCATAATCACGTGGCAGTCATGAGACTTTAGGTTCTGGAAATTTTTCTCTGCCATGTTTATTATTCCCTTTATATTCGACGAGAAGCCAGACGGTACCTTAATACTGAGCAGGAATTCAAAGAAGATTTCCTTCTCTTCTTTGGTAAGAGCGTAGCTTGCATGACCCTGATGTATGCCGTCTTTTCCGTGCATACGTTGCTGGTCCTCCCGTGCCTCAGGTGTATCTTTTGTCTTCCCATACACGCCCAAGAAGCCAAGCAGGTTCACACAAAGATTCTTCGTCACGTGCATCACGTCGATTGCGGAGCGGACCTCGAGGTCTTTCCAATAGGGCAGGTCCCAAAATATAGATTTCTTCTTCCACATGAGTGCGCGTCCGTCAGCGTCATTCGGAACAGGTTGTCCACCAGGACCCTTTCCAAAGACCACCTTCAAATCCTTGACCATATCATGTACATAAGCACCAGTACGGTGGCAAGGCTTCGTCCGGTGATCCGCCTCACCTTTGAAATGCTTGCCTTTCTTTCTTACGGGATGCCTGCTCGGAAGAAATCGACGATGTCCCAGGTACACATTCTTATTAGCCAAATATATACTGTCAGTACCGTCCAAACAGTGCGTGCATGCGCGGTATCCCTTGTTTGTCTGTCCTGAAAGGTTACTGAGAGCAGGCCAATCATTGATGGTCACGAACAACAACGCCTTTAGGTCAAATTCTTCCCCCATGTGCTCATCCCACGCACGTACACCTGTTCCATTCCACAGTTGTAAGAGTTCTTCAACTAATGGCCTTAGGTACACATCAATGTCGTTGCCGAGTTGCTTAGGGCCTTGGATGAGCACTGGCATCATAATGAACTTCCGCTTCATGCACAACCAAGGAGGAAGGTTATACAAACATAGAGTCACAGGCCAGGTGCTATGGTTGCTGCTCTGCTCCCCAAAAGGATTAATGCCATCTGCGCTTAGACCAAACCATACGCTCCTTGCGTCATCTACAAACTCCTTCCCGTACTTTCTTTCGATTTTTCTCCACTGCGACCCGTCAGCGGGTACTCTCAACTTTCCGTCTTTCTTACGGTCTTCTCTGTGCCATCGCATCGCCTTGGCATGCTCTTTGTTTTGGAACAAACGTTTCAACCGTGGTATTATAGGAGCATACCACATCACCTTGGCAGGAATCTTCTTCCTGGGGCGCCGGCCCTCGACATCACCAGGGTCATCGCGGCAGATCTTATAGCGCAATGCACCACATACCAGGCAAGCGTTCAAATCCTCGTACTCACCGCGGTAGAGGATGCAATCATTAGGGCATGCATGTATCTTCTGCACCTCTAACCCTAGAGGGCAGACAACCTTCTTTGCTTCGTACGTACTCTCGGGCAATTCGTTGTCCTTTGGAAGCATATCCTTTATCATTACCAGCAACTTTCCAAATCCCTTGTCAGATACACCATTCTCTGCCTTCCATTGCAGCAATTCCAGTGTGGTGCCCAGCTTTTTCTTGTCACCTATGCAATTCGGGTACAACAATTTTTTGTGATCCTCTAACATGCGCTGCAACTTCTTCTTCTCCAAATCACTTGCGCAGTTTCTCTTCGCATCGGCAATGGCCCGACCTAGATCATCAATGGGCTCATCTGATGCCTCTTCTTCAGCTTCTTCCCGCATTGCTGGCTCAGCTTCTTCCCGCATTACCGGCTCAGCTTCTTCCCCCATTGTTGTATCATCGTATTCAGGGAACCCATGGCCAGGATAGCTGTCGTCGTCCTCTTCTTCTTCATTGTCTTCCATCATAACCCCTCTTTCTCCGTGCTTGGTCCAAACATTATAATGGGGCATGAAACCGGTCTTAAACAGGTGGACGTGAATGGTTCTTGACGTTGAGTAATTGTGACCATTCTTACAGCGAGCACATGGACAAGGCATAAAACCATCCGCCCGCTTGTTTGCCTCAGCCGCAAGCAGAAAAGTACGCACGCCCTCAACGAACTGGGGAGATCATCGGTCATCGTACATCCATTGCCGGCTCATCTTCATTACACAACACCGAATAGACCAAATTAATACAAGTTCATACATAAAGTTCATACAACACTTAAATGCAACAAACAAATAACTCTCTAGCTAAAGCATTTAAATGCAACAACAAATACGATCAAGATCGCAACTAAGGTAACAATGGATCCAACAGCATAATGATACCAAGCCTCACTATCGATGGCATATTTTCTAATCTTTCTAATCTTCAAGCGCATTTTCTCCATCTTGATCTTGTGATCATCGACGACATCGGCAACATGCAACTCCAATTCCATCTTCTCCCCCTCAATTCTTTTCAATTTTTCTTTCAAGTACTCGTTTTCTCTTTCAACTAAATTTAACCTCTCGGCAATAGGGTCGGTTGGAATTTCCGGTTCAGATACCTCCTAGAAAAAATTTCTATGTCAACTTGATGGGCATAATTTGTCATAAACACGAAATGCAACTAGTTTTAAAAGAGAATATACATACCACATCCGAATCATAACAAGGACTAGGGCCGACGGGGACGGATATCAAAACCAATGGCACTATATGTATAACAAACAACGTACGGGTAAGATAATTATACGAGTAACTATATATCCAAATCACACAAACATCAATTTTTATATAAAATTTCATGAACAAGAGGCTCACCACAAGGTGGTGCCGGCGACGGGACGGTGCGGGCGATCGACGGTGGCTACGATGGAGATTTAGAAGGCACTAAGTAAACCACACCTACATATGCAAACTAAGTGTTATTTTTGACCTCAAATTGCATATAAATCAAATACTAGCACATATATATATATATATCCTCCCAAATTACTAAACTCCCAAATTAATCACTATATAAACCAATGCAAGAGCTAATCTAGCAATGAGAGATGAAAGGACAAAGTTGCTAACCTTTGTGATCATTTGAATGGATGAGGGCCTTCAAATCTTGACAAATTTTGGGCAAATTTTGTGATGAACTCGAGAGGAAGAAGGGAATAACAGAGGAGAGGGCCGGGGAGGGGAAAGGGGGAAGAACAGAGTGCTGGTGGACGAAGGGTTTATATAGGACGACCTTTAGTACCGGTTCGTGGCACGAACCAGTACTAAAGGTGCTGGAGGGGCCCCACTCTGGCAACATCCTGCCACCACTCTCATTAGTACCGGTTCGTGGCATGAACCGGTGCTAAAGGTTCGCCATGAACCGGTACTAATGAAAGCGGCCTGGCTATCCGTTGGAACCGGCACTAATGTGTACATTAGTGCCGGCTCAAATACAAACCGGCACTAATGTGCTTCACGTTTGACCATGTGTATCTTTCCTACGGGGTTAAGGAACTAGGCTTTCTCTTCCGTCTATCAGGATCACGTGTCACTACTCCATAGTCTCTTAGGATTGGTTGATCAGAGTCATATCCCAGTTCGAGTACCTCTGGTGTAGTCTGTTTAGTAATATCTCAGAACCTTGGGTGATGATGTTGAGTTTGATGCTACCCCATCATTTGTAGGATGTCTCATTTTGAGCATTTTACTGCCGTTATGCTGCCGGAATTTGTCCTAGGAGTTTGAGAGATACTAAATTCTTGTGCTACCTTCTGCATCCTATAGTTGATGTTGATTCCATCATTGTTTTCCTTGGTTTCGTTCTTCAGGATGTTGCCGGTTAACCGAAGTTCTGTTGCTCGTAGCCGGAACCACGGAGATGGTAGGGATGAGGATCCTCCCGACCAGTCTTCATTGGCAGAGTTCATGTTAGAGGTTGAGAGGAACAAGCGTGAGTCTAACCGCTTGCTAGCACGTATTGAGGAGAACACCTCCCATCAGCACAAAGAGTTTGTGTCCATCCATGACTTCATCGGTCTGAAACCACCTACCTTCCATCATTCCATTGAACCACTCGATGCAGATGACTGGCTACGTAGTATCACAGACAAGCTGCGTTCAGCGAACGTAGCTGAAAGTAACAAGGTCACCTACGCTGCTTATCATCTGGAAGGTCCTACTAGTATTTGGTGGCAGAACTATGAGGCTATGCTTCCAGCTGGCCAGAAAACCACCTGGAGAGATTTCACTGAGGCTTTTCGCGAGCATCACATTCCTCAGGCTCTCATTGATCGCAAGAGAGAAGAGTTTTGTAGTTTCACCGAGAGTAAGATGGCTGTTGATGTTTACAGCAGAGAGTTTGAGAACCTTGCTCGCTATGCTATAGAAGAGGTGTCCACGGACGCCAAGAGGCAGGCTAGGTTCCGGAAGGTTCTCAACCCCAAGTTGTGTCGTGATCTCCACTTGCATCATTGCAATACATTCTAGGCTCTTGTGAACAAGGCCATTAATGCAGAGACAGCTCAGCTCACTTACGAGGAGTCTCGTAAGCACACCTGTGATTTGGTTTCTTTCTCTGGTTCTAGTTCGTAGAAGCGCCGGATTTGGGTTCCGAACTCCGCTCTTCCACCTAGATATTCACCGAGGCCATCTTGTGTGGCACCTCACCCAGTTCAGTTACATGCTCCACCCAGGCCTATTGGTAGACCGCTTGTCAATGCGGGTCCACGTCCTACTTCAGGGACTTGTTTCACATGCGGAGAGCCAGGACACTATGCACGTGACTGCTCTCAAACCAACTATGCTCCACCCCAGCCTGAGAAGTCTGTTGGCCGTGGTAAGCCATCACGCAAGATGATTAGTGTCAAGTCAGCTCCCACTGAACGTGGATGTGTGCATCACGTCTCAGCTAAAGACACTCACGATGATCCGGATGTCGTTCTTGGTACACTCCTTGTCAACTGTCATCCAGCTTCGGTTCTGTTTGATACCGCAGCATCTCATTCCTTCATTTCTGAAAGTTATGCCAGCTTGCACAACATATCCTTTTGTGATATGCCCTCTCCACTAGTAATTCAAACTCCTGGATCCAAATGGCAAACTTCTAGTGTAAGCCATGGTAATGAAATCCTTGTTGACAGACTTGTATTCCTTGCGTCACTTATAGCCCTCAAGTCTACGGATATTAACATCATCTTGGGTATGGACTGGATGAAAGCTCATTATGCCAAGATTGATTGTTACACTAGGTCTGTTCAGCTTACACACCCATCTGGCAAGATAGTCACCGTCTCCACTAGGGTTGCAAAGCGTCAGCTCTATTCTCTTAATGCCAACCCTCTTCCTGACCTTGAAGATATCCCGGTAGTCCGTGACTTTCAGGATGTTTTTCCAGAGGAACTGCCAGGTATTCCACCTGACAGAGATGTAGAATTTGTCATAGATCTTATCCCAGGAACCGCTCCAATCTCTAGGAGACCTTACAAGATGGCACCCTTAGAACTAGCTAAGCTTAAGAAACAACTCGATGAATCCTTGCAAAAGGGTTTCATCCGTCCTAGTTCTTCTCCCTGGGCTTGCCCCGTTCTCTTCGTCAAGAAGAAGGATGGTACGGACCGGATGGTTGTAGATTATCGTCCCGTTAATTTGGTCACGATAAAGAACAAGTATCCGCTCCCCAAGATCAACGACCTATATGATCAGCTCACTGGATCCTCAGTCTTTTCCAAGATGGATTTGAGGTTAGGCTACCACCAAATCAAGATCAGAAATGGGGACATTCCTAAGACGGCTTTTGTCACTCGTTATGGTCAGTACGAGTACACCGTCATGTCCTTTGGTCTAACCAACGCTCCAGCTACTTTCTCTCGCTTGGTGAACTCGATCTTCATGGATTACTTAGATAAGTTCGTCGTGGTTTACCTCGATGATATCCTTATTTACTCGAAGAACGAGGAAGAGCATGCCGAACATCTTAGACTTGTGCTAGGAAAACTCAGAGAGCACCGCCTTTATGCCAAGTTTTCCAAGTGCGAATTTTGGTTGCCAGAAGTGACCTATCTCGGCCACGTAATCTCTGGTAAGGGCATTGCTGTCAATCCCAAAAGAGTTCAGGCCATTCTTGATTGGACTCCGCCTGAAACAGTTAAGCAAGTTAGGAGTTTCCTTGGTCTAGCCAGTTATTGTCGCCAATTCGTTGAGAACTTCTCCAAAGTGGCCAAACCTCTCACGGAACTTCTCAAGAAAGATAAAAAGTTTGAGTGGTCCCCACAGTGTGAGCACAGTTTTCAGGAACTGAAAAGACGCTTGACTTCTGCTCCCATACTTGTGCCACCGGATTTCACTAAGGACTTTGTTATCTATTGTGATGCCTCACGACAGGGACTAGGTTGCATTCTTATGCAAGATCACCATGTGATTGCCTATGCATCTCGACAGTTGCATCCACATGAGGAGAATTATCCTACACATGATCTAGAGCTTGCAGTCGTAGTCTATGCACTTAAGACCTGGCGACATTACCTTCTTGGTAAACGTTGCGAGATTTACACCAATCACCAGAGTCTCAAATATATATTCACCCAACCAGATTTGAACCTTAGGCAAAGACGTTGGCTGGAGTTGATCTCAGATTACGACTTAGGGATTACCTACACCCCAGGCAAGGGGAATGTCATGGCTGATGCGCTAAGTCGTAAGTCCTATTGCAACAATCTCATGTTGCAGCAGGGTCAACCACTTCTCCATGAGGAATTATGTAAGCTTAACCTCCACCTTTCTCCTCACGGATTCCTTTCTACCTTGGTGGCGAAACCTACTCTTGTGGATCAAATCATCTCTGCTCAGAAGCAGGATACGGGAATTTCCTGGATCAAGAGAAACATTAACAAAGGAGTTGGTGGTAGTTTCTCTATAGATGATCGTGGTGTTGTTTTCTTTGAGAGTCGCTTGGTGGTTCCCAAGAATCAACATCTTCGACAATTAATCCTTAAGGAGGCGCATGAATCTCCTCTCATGATTCATCCCGGTATTACTAAGATGTATCAGGACCTACGCCAGAGGTTCTGGTGGTCTAGGATGAAGAGAGAAATTGCTCAATTTATTGCTAACTGTGACATTTGTCATCGCGTGAAGGCAGAGCATCAGAGACCTACTGGCACCCTTCAAACTTTAGCTATTCCTGAGTGGAAATGGGATAAAGTTGGTATGGACTTCATCACCGGCTTTCCCAGGACCAAGAGAGGGAATAATGCTATCTTCATAGTCATTGATCGTCTTTCCAAAGTGGCTCACTTCCTACCTGTTCGAGAGAGTATCACTGCTAGTCAGCTCGCTGACTTATATATTTATTGAATAGTGTCACTTCATGGTGTTCCACTAGAGATCAATTCAGACCGTGGTAGTCTTTTCACTTCTCATTTCTGGGAGAGCTTCCAAACTGCCATGGGCACCCATCTTTCCATCAGTACCGCTTTCCACCCTCAATAAAGTGGTCAGGTGGAAAGGGTCAACCAGATTCTTGAAGACATGCTTAGAGCTTGTGTTATCTCATTCGGTATGGATTGGGAGAAGTGTCTTCCCTTCGCCGAGTTTGCTTATAACAACAGCTACCAATCCAGCCTCAAGAAAGCTCCTTTTGAGGTTCTGTATGGACGAAGATGTCGAACACCTTTGAACTGGTCAGAAACCGGTGAAAGACAATTCTTTGGACCGGATATGATCCAGGAGGCAGAAGAACAAGTTCGCATCATTCGTGAGAATTTGAAAACAGCCCAATCTCGTCAAAAGGGCCAGTATGACCGTAGTCATAAGGAAGTGGCTTATGAAATTGGCGACAAAGCTTACCTTTGGGTTACCCCTTTGAAGGGTACCCATCGATTCGGTATCAAGGGCAAGTTGGCTCCTCGTTACATTGGTCCCTTTCTCATTCCCGCTAAACGAGGAGAGGTTGCCTACTAGTTGGAACTACCACCACATCTTTCTCGAGTTCATGATGTCTTCCACATCTCTCAACTCAGGCGTTGCTTCTCGGATCCCATCCGCGGAGTGGACCACGAAACGCTTGATCTCCAAGATAACCTCACAGATCGAGAGTACCCTGTTCGCATCCTTGAACAAGTAGAGCGTGTCACTCGACGTCATAACATCAAGTTTCTCAAGGTTTAGTGGTCTCATCATTCCGAGAGAGAAGCTACTTGGGAGCGTGAAGATCGTCTTCGACTTGAGTACCCCGCTTTCTTCCCGCCGACTCCTGAATCTCGGGACGAGATTTCTTCGAGTGGGGGCGAGTTGTCACATCCCTAGTTCTGGTATGACTTAGGCTAGCTAGTCATGTGTGCATCATGTTTAAATTTCATTTAACTTTGAAATGGGGATTGTGAAACCCTCAGAAATCATTTCTGGAAATGACCCAGATAAAAAATTCTCCAAAAAGGTCCAAGAAAATGTTCATGTTGCTCTCTGAAAATATTGGATAGAGATAAAAATCAAACCAATATCTTTAGGATCTCATAAGTATTTATTTCGAGCATTTGGAATTAATCCAGTAATTATTTGCGTTGGATAAATATTTTATTGTATATAAAATATTGTCCAATAATTCTGAATTTTGGTGAGGGGCTGTGGAGTGGTCCAACTAGTCCCTACTAAAATGTATAGAATAAAATAAAATGATTTAGTATTTTTATTAAATCAAAACAAATGTCAGAAAATAGAAAACAAAAACAAAATAGAAGCAAAAGGGAAGAAAACCCACCTGCACTTACCTCCCTGTGCAGCCTTGCCTGGCCCAGTGGCCAACAGGCCGGCCCAGCCGACTGGCAGTGCCAGTCGTCCCCTTCCTCGCGCCAGGAGGACAGGGGCACACGCCCGGCGCGCGCGGCCACGCGTCCGGCCACGCCACCTGCCTGCCTGGCCTCTCCCCCGATGCCCTGGCCGTCCCGAACGTCGCCACGCGCCGCCCCGGACCTCTCACACTCTCTCTCGCTCTCCCTCCTCCCCTGGATCTCTCCCTCTCCCCGCGCCCGAAGCGCTGCCGTCGCCATCGGCCACCGTTGCCTTAGCCACCGCCTCCCCCTCGCCCTCTCCCCGTGCTCAGAACCTTCGCCACGTCGCCTGCTACCTCCTCGTTGTCTCCTTCTGGTGTTTGTTGGTTATGTGTTGGCGGCCGTGCGTAGCGCTGACCCTAGGGGTGGGCTATGATGCGGTAGATACACTGTGGCTGGGCATGCCGGGCGCCAGTTTGGTGTCTCGAAACCCTATACACATCGTTCGGGGCCGTATGTGGAAACCTCGGCCGGACTCCCTGTGGATGGAACCTGGACAGGTGATAAACCTGGACTAGAGACTTGAGTGTTTAGGTAGGCCGTGGCCGACACCCTCGTTGGGCTTCCGCTTCAAGTTTGCCGAGTACATGTCGTGTAAACGACGGTAAGTGGTGGGAGCGTGTGTGAAGAAGTACACCCCTGCAGGGTTATCATTATCTATTCGAATAGCCGGATTCCTCGGATATGGAAACTTGGACCCCTTGCATAGTTCAGAGACAAGTGAAAGTGGATACTCTAAAACTCGCAAGATAAGTGTGAGTGCTATGGATGGCCTTCTCGTAGGGAGGCGGGAGCAGATCCATAGTGGTGTATTGAATGGTGAATATGTGGACTCGTGTGCACCACCTCAAAAGAGTTGCTTGCAGTCATAGTTCAGGTTAGCCACTGAGTCAAAGCTGGCTTGCAGCAGTTAAACTCCACCACCCCTCTTTGTTGATACCGATGCATATGTAGCTAGTTCTGATGTAAGTCTTGCTGAGTACTTTTGTACTCACGTCTGCTTAATTTATGTTTTGCAGAGAGACTTCAGTCTCGCTAGTAGTTTCGCGTGGACTTCAATGTTTAGCTTGATACCTCAGCTACGATCTTGTGCCCTCGGCAGGATCTTGTAGATAGTCAGGTTTCTTAGCCTTTTTCATTTGTAGATGTCTGTACTCAGACATGTTAAGCTTCCGCATGTGCTTGATTTGTATGGTATGATTGTTGGGTCATGAGACCCATGTTTGTAATATCTCGCTCCTCGGAGCCTAATGAATAAATACTTGAGTCATAGAGTTATGTTGTGATGCCATTTTATATCTACACATATCGAGCATATTGTGTGTATGATTGAAATGCTTGGTATGTGTGGGATCCGACAATCTAGTTGTTTATCCTTGGCAGCCTCTCTTATGGGGAAATGTAGTCTAGTGCTTCCATGAGCCATAGTAGTCCGCTACAGCCCGGTTCACCGGAGTCCTGCTAGCCCAGCACTACTGCTCAGGACACTTGACTGGCCGGCATGTGTTTCACTTTGTTCCTGTGTCTGTCCCTTCGGGGAAAAGTCACGCGGTGACATCCGGAGTCCTGCCTAGCCTGCTACAGCCCGGGTTCCCGGAGTCCTATTAGCCTAGTGCTACAGCCCGAATTCACACGCTGCTGACCGACATGCTCGATGTGATTCATGTATGCCTGTTCCCATAGGTTGGTGCCCCTTTGGGTTCACGACTAGCCATGTCGGCCTGGGTTCTCTGTCATATGGATGCTAGCGACACTATCATATATGTGAGCCAAAAGGCGCAAACGGTCCTGAGCCATGGTAAGGCGACACCCGTGGGAATACCGTGCGTGAGGCCGCAAGGTGATATGAGGTGTTACCGGCTAGATCGATGTGACTTGGAATCGGGGTCCTGACAGCGTCCCTAGTATGCCTCTACTTGACTAGCTCGTTAATCAAAGATGGTTAAGTTTCCTAACCATAGACATGTGTTGTCATTTGATGAACGGGATCACATCATTAGAGAATGATGTGATGGACAAGACCCATCCGTTAGCTTAGCATTATGGTCGTTTAGTTTTATTGCTATTGCTTTCTTCATTACTTATACATGTTCCTCTGACTATGAGATTATGCAACTCCCGAATGCTGGAGGAATACGTTTTGTGCTATCAAACGTCACAACGTAACTGGGTGATTATAAAGATGCTCTATGGGTGTCTCCGATGGTGTTTGTTGAGTTGGCATAGATCGAGATTAGGATTTGTCACTCCGTGTATCAGAGAGGTATCTCTGGGCCCTCTCGGAAATGCACACCACTATGAGCCTTGCAAGCAAAGTGTCTAAAGAGTTAGTCACAGGACGATGCATTACAGAACGAGTAAAGAGACTTGTCGGTAATGAGATTGAACTAGGTATGAGGATACCGATGATCGAATCTTGGGCAAGTAGCATATCGATGAAAAAGGGAACAATGTATGTTGTTATGCGGTTTGACCGATAAAGATTTTCGTAGAATATATAGGAGCCAATACGAGCATCTAGGTTCCGCTATTGGTTATTGACCGGAGATGTGTCTCGGTCATGTCTACATAGTTCCCGAACCCGTAGGGTCCTCACACTTAACATTCAATGACGATTTCTATTATGAGTTATGTGATTTGATGAACCGAAGTTTGTTCAGAGTCCCGGATGAGATCACGGACATGACAAGGAGTCTCGAAATAGTCAAGAGGTAAAGATTCATATATTGGAAGGTTACATTCAGACACCGGAATGGTTCGGGTCGTTTCGGATAAGTTTTGAAGTACCGGAGGTTACCGGACCCCCCCCCCCGCGCGGAAGTTCATGGGCCTTCATGAGCCTTAGTGGAAAGGAGAGAAGGGCCACAAGGGAGCTGTCGGTGTCAAAACCAGCGGATCTCGGGTAATGGGTCCCGAACTATGCGTCTAAGGTCGATGGTAACAGGAGATAGGGGACACGTTGTTTACCTAGGTTCCGGCCCTCTCTAGGGCGGTAATGCCCTACGCCCTGCTTGATTGATATTGATGAATACGAGTATTACAAGAGTTGATCTACCTCGAGATCGTAATGGCTAAACCCTAGAGGTCTAGCTTGTATGACTATGGTAATGAGTATCTGTCCTTTCCGGACTAAGTCCTCCGGTTTATATAGGCACTGGGAGGATCTAGGGTTACAGAAGGTCGGTTACAAAGGAAAGGAATTTACATATTCGGTCGCCAAGCTTGCCTTCCATGCCAAGGAGAGTCCCATCCGGACACGGGTGCAGTCTTCTGTCTTCGCATCTTCACAGCCCATCAATCCAGCCCATGGCTAACAGGCCGGACGTCCGAGGACCCCTTAGTCCAAGACTCCCTTAGTAGCCCCTGAACCTGGCTTCAATGAAGAGTCCGGCGCGCAGATTTGTCTTCGGCATTGCAAGAAAGGTTCCTTTCTTTCCGAACTCCAAGATAGTCTCCAGACGCGATGATTGTATCCGGACCTGTCACACACACCACACACAACCGCAGAGAGAATATACTACTCCATGAGCCCAATCTGCTGATAACTGTTTGCAACGTGACATCACGTCCGCCCGGTCATAATTTTGGACCGTTTCGTGTCCGCCGTTCCACGTTTCGAGACGCGGTTGCCATTTGCATGTCTTGTCTTGTCTAAGAAGAGATCGTGTCCCCTTATCGCGGGATTCACATCAATACGGGTATGGGTAACCCAACCGTGCTGTTTACACAGCCCTTGGGAATAGGCGAGTGCTACCTCTTGACCACTGCGTTGGTTTTCCCTTGAAGAGGAAAGGGTGATGCAACAAAGCAGCATAAGTATTTCCCTAAGTTTTTGAGAACCAAGGCATCAATCCGGTAGGAGGCCACGCATGAGTCCCTCACACCTACACAAACAAATAAAATCCTCGCAACCAACGCAATAAAGGGGTTGTCAATCCCTTCACGGTCACTTACGAAAGTGAGATCTGATAGATATGATAAGATAATATTTTTGGTATTTTTATGATAAAGATGCAAAGTAAAGAAAGCAAAATAAACGGAAAAGGAAATAGCCTGTTGATGGAAGATTAATATAATGGAAAATAGACCCGGGGGCCATAGGTTTCACTAGTGTCTTCTCTCGAAAGCATAAGTATCATGGTGGGTGGACACATTACTATTGAGCAATTGACAGAATTGAGCATAGTTATGAGAATATCTAGGTATGATCATGTATATAGGCATCACGTCCGAGACAAGTAGACCGACTCCTGCCTGCATCTACTACTATTACTCCACATATCGACCGCTATCTAGCATGCATCTAGAGTATTAAGTTCAAGAGAACAGAGTAACGCTTTAAGAAAAATGACATGATGTAGAGGGATAAACTCATGCAATATGATATAAACCCCATCTTGTTATCCTTGATGGCAATAATACAATACGTGTCTTGCTGCCCCTACTGTCACTGGGAAAGGACACCGCAAGATTGAACCCAAAGCTAAGCACTTCTCCCATTGCAAGAAAGATCAATCTAGTAGGCCAAACCAAACTGATAATTCGAAGAGACTTGCAAAGATAACCAATCATACATAAAGAATCCAGAGAAGATTCAAATATTGTTCATAGATACACTTGATCATAAACCCACAATTCATCGATCTCAACAAACACACCGCAAAATAAGATTACATCGAATATATCTCCACAAGCACTACAAAAAAAAGACACATCTGTGACATTTTGGGCCGAACGAATTTTTTTTCTGTCATACATATGACACTTCTATGACGATAATTGTGACAAAACCCGGTATCATCATAGATGTGGTGGGCTCCTACTTCTATGACAAAAAAGCATGACAGAAAATGGGCTTTTCGTCCTGGGCGGGCTGGAGACGCAGCTGCATGACATTCTTTGGGCCGTCCATGACGGAAAAAACCATGGTAGAAGCGAGGGGGAGGAAAATTTCAGGGAGTTCCCGGTTACGGTGGGAGGTCGGGGCCAAGCAATGCGCGTTTCTCTCATACATGTACGCGCGTGTGTGTGAGGCATTGGCTCTAACTGAACCCGAGTGAGGCGTTGGGCTCTAACTGAACCCGAGCGATTGCAGTGCAGGCTACGCGTTACTGAACCCGAGCGATCGATCGATGGCTGTTAACTGAACCCGATCGAGTGATTCCTTCGCTACTGCTGCTAACTGAAGCCGATGGATGGGATGAACAATGAGCGTTGCGGGGGGGGGGGGGGGGGGGGGGGGGGGGGGGGGGGGGGGGGGGGGGGGGGGGGGGGGGGGGGGGGGGGGTGTTGGATGAAGAGTGAGCGGTGGCATTGCCTCTGGATGAACAGGACCCCGTGGTGTGGTGGTGGGCTGGATGAACAGTAGATGGTGGAGGGGTGCCCGTGGAGGGGTGGATGAACAGGACCCCGTGGTGTGGAGGGCTGGATGAATAGTAGACAGTTGAGGGGTGGTTGAACAGGATCCCGTTGGTGGAGGGTTGGATGAACAGTAGACGGTGGAGGGGTTCCCGTGGAGGGGTGGTTGAACAGGACCCCGTGGTGTGGAGGGCTGGATGAACAGTAGACGGTGGAGGGGTGGTTGAACAGTAGCCGGTGGAGTAGCGCGCGGTGGAGGCTGGATGAACAGGAGCCCGTGGATGAACAGTGCAGGTGGAGGCTGGAGGAGGTCGACGGTGGATGAACAGTAGCTCGTGGAGGCTGGAGGGGGTCGATGGTGGAGATGAACAATATCCCGTGGAGTCCCGTTTCGCGGTACGCCACACCCCTCCCGATGAACAGGACCCCCGTTTCGACCGCAGCGCTCCAACACAAGTCCGTTTCCTCCGTTTTGCGGTATGCCACACCCCTCCCGATGAACAGGACCCCTGTTTCGACCATAGGAGGTCCGTTTCCTCCGTTTTGCGGTACGCCAGACCCCTCACGATGAACAGGATCCCGTTTCGAACGTGGCCGGTCGAACACAAGGCCGTTTCCTCCATTCTGCGGTACGCCAGGTCTCGTTTCCATCGCCTGTTCCGTCCAAGTCCTCCCGATGAACACGACGCATTCCGTTGCCTCCCCATGAACACGACAACGACGCTGTTTCTCTGTTCCGTCCCAGCAATGTACACGAGCCCTAGCTGTACGTATGCGTGAGTAGGTGTTCGAGACCCCGCCTGTATGTACACATACGTGGCCGTATTTTATTTCTTGCACCCTGGCCGCTGTACGTACGTGTACATGCTACGTGCGCGCCTCTACGACGACACGTGCGCGCCTCTACATCGACCAGTATGTACGTAAAAGTTCGCGACCAGAATGACAACGCTACGTACGCTTCGACCAGCTGGGTCCCGACTGTCAGGCACTTCCTTGCCTGCAAAGATGTAGCTAGTGGGTCCCAGCAGTCAGGGGGCGAATCATTTTTTTTGCCCGGACGCACTTCCTTGCATGCGAAGATGTAGCTGGTGGGTCCCAGCAGTCAGGGGGAAACGTTTTTTTCGCGAAATACAGTGGCCCGTCTGGTGGGTCCAAGCTGTCAGGTGGAGGAATCATTATTTTCCGCGTAATAAGGAGGCACTTCCTTGCTGCGGCCTTGGACCCAGTTGTCAGCCTCTCCACGTACAGTCCACGTCCGATGGAAGTTGTTCCTTGACCACGTTGACCACGCCGCGCCGAGAGCACCAGGGCGGTGGACGACGGCGAGGCCTAGGAAGGGGACGACACGGAGGCAGGGAAGACTCGGAAGTTGTTTCCCACACGGAGGGGAGTATGTCTGTACGAGTGTTTACTGGTTCGTCTGCCGTCGCTGGAGAATAACAGCAGGTGTGGGTGAGTATAGGGATGGCTAGGCCAGCGATGGGAGTACGGTCGGGCGGTGAGGCCTGTGCGGCAGCACAGCTGGCCGCGAGGAGGGAGCAGGCAGTCCCGTCGGCGCTTGTTTGAGCGGCTGGAGCAGGAAGAACAGAGATTGAAGAAGCACGACGGCCGTTGGATGGACATCCAACAGTCAGTGCTTGTGCGTCAACCTTTTTTTTAGGAAAGCCTCAAATCTGTGGAAAACAGCATACAACCCATCTGCCATTATTTCTAATAATTTACAGCCCATTTGCATTACAGCCCATATTGTGGCAACGGTTAAAAAATATACGAAATTTTGCATATTTCGGTGCGGTCCGAACTGTTTTTAATCCCGAAATTTTGACTCACATTCAAAATGATTTTTAAAATAAATGTATATCAATATAAAATCCAACAAATCCTCCACGCATAAAAATTAATGTAATTTAAAATCTTGAAATAAAAAAAAGATATTTGAAACTAATTGCCGGTTTGATGTGTTTTAAAAATGTACAACCCATTGCTCATTACTGATGGCCCATTTTCTCGGCCAGCCGAATGAAATCTCTCCTCGTCTTGAAAGATTTGCAACCCAAAAGGCCTGACAAAGCGACTTACTTGGCAAATCATAAAAAAACTGGGCTATGGCCATGGAACCAGCTGTCAGCCTCTCCACGTACAGTACTCTTCCGATGGAAGTCGTTCCTTGACCACGTTGACCACGCCGCGCGGAGAGCACCACGGCGGTGGACGACGGCGAGACCTAGGAAGGGGACGACGCGGCAGTGGAAGCCCGCGCGGAGAGGACTACGAGGGTTCACTGGTTCGGCTGCGGTGTGAGGCTGCCGTCGCCGCAGGGCCTGGCCAGCGGTGGGAATAGTAGGGGGCGGTGAGGCCTCTGCGGCAGCACAACCGGCCACGGGAGGTAGGAGCATGCGGCACGGCCGGCGATGCTTTCGGCGGCTGGAGCAAGAAGACTAGAGGTTGAAGAAGCACTACGGCCGTTGGATGGACATCGTACGGTCACTGGAGCTAGAATCGTTCATATTGACTAAGTTGATAAAGCCCTTCGTCCCCGTCAACTTATTAGGCCCATAAGTCAGTCTCCCAGCAAGGTGGGTCCCAGCTAACTGGGGGAGTATTCATTTTTTGTGCGTAATAAGGAGGCACTTCCGGTGGGTCCGAGCTGACAGCGGGGGGAACGTTTTTTTCGCGAAATATGGTGGCCCGTCCGGTGGGTCCCAATAGTCAGGGGGAAACGATTTTTTTCGCAAAATACTGGTGGCCCGTCCGGTGGGTCCCCGCTGTCAGGTGGAGGAATAATTATTTTCCGCGTAATAAGGAGGCACTTCCTTGCGGCTGCCGTGGACCCAGCTGTTAGCCTCTCCACGTACAGTACTCTTCCGATGGAAGTCGGTCCTTGACCATGTTGACCACGCCGCGCCGAGAGCACCAGGGCGGTGGACGACGGCGAGGACTAGGAAGGGGATGACTCGGAGCCGGGGAAGACGCAGCAGTGGATGCCCATGCGAAGAGGAGTACGAGGGTTCATTGGTTCGGGTGCGGTGTGAGGCTGCTATCGCCGCAGAATAACAGGGGGTGTGGGTGAGTAGAGGGATGGCCTGGCCAGCGGTGGGAGTAGTAGGAGGCGGTGAGGCCTCCGCGGCATCACAGCCGGCCACGGGAGGCAGGAGCACGCGGCACGACCGCCGCTGGTTTGGGCGGCTGGAGCAAGAAGACTAGAGGTTGAAGAAGCACTACGGCCGTTGGATGAATATCGTATGGTAATAGGAGCTAGAATCGTTCATATTGACTAAGTTGACAAAGCCCTCCGTCCCCGTCAACTTGGTAGGCTCACAAGTCAGCCTCCCACTATGCTGGGTTCTAGCTGGCAGGGGGAATATGCATTTTTTGTGCGTAATAAGGAGGCACTTCCCTGCGTGCGAAGATAGCTGGTGGGTCCGACATGTCAGCGGGGGGCACTTTATTTTGCGAAATACAGAGGCCCTTCCGGTGGGTCCCAGATGTCAGGTGGAGGAATCATTATTTTGCACGTAATAAGGAGGCATTTCCTTGTGTGCGTCCATGGACCCAGCTGTCAGCCTCTCCACGCACAGTCTACTTCTGATGGTGTCGTTCCTTGACCACGTTGACCACGCCGCGCCGAGCGCATCCAAGGTGGTGGACGACGGCGATGCCCCGGACAGCAACGAGCCGGAGATGGGAAGACGCGGGAGTAGAGCCGCAGATAGAGAGGTGTACGAGGGTTAACTGGTTCTAGTGCGGTGTGGTTCGGCAGTCGGTGGAGAAGAACAAGAGGTGTGGAGGGGTGGAGGGACGGCCTGGCCAATGGTGGAGTAGCGCTTCATAGCGAAGCGTGCTAAGCAGAGCTGCTAGCAGCAGGAGGCGGGAGGTGGTCCCAGCGGCACTGGAGGAAGAAGACGAGAGATTGAAGATGGATGCCGGTCGTTGGATGTAAATCCAACGGCTAAAATGTCAGAATCATTTGTTGACTAAATTGACAACGACTTGCATTGGCTTCGACCTATTGGCCCACATTTCAGCCTCCAAAAATGTGGCACGTATTCAACCCATTTTTTCAGAATTTACAGTCTTTTTTTGCGCGGTAGAATTTACAGTCAATTTGATCTTTTTTTTGAATTACAGCCATTAGCTGGGCTGGGTGAACAAATAATGTAGCGTGCATGCGGCCCGTTTATTTTATTTCCTAAAAAATTACAGCCCATTTGCACTTTCTCGAAATACACGATTTTGCTGGGCTGATTCTAATTATAATGTTGGGTTGGGCCAGCAATGTTATCAAAAAATAAAAAGGGGCTGAGCATTTTGTTATAAATATATTTAAATAATAAGTGATATTATTACATTCGTCCTTAAATTTACAGTCTTACCAAGCTTTATATAATAACATATAAAATATATTTTTTAGAAAAACAGGGAGCATCTCCCCAGTTCCATTGCCGAGAACGAAACCACAACATATTCTGATATAGCAGCTCAAAGAGCAGTTCGAAAGCAAAGGTAGAAAAGCTACAAACTAGGGGGGTGGATGAACAAGTTCTCTGAATAACACAAATCACCCGAGCGGTGCCAAAGGTAGAGCGGATAGAGCACTCAAATGACACAAGGAGGGTCCAGTGAAGCCTTCATGGTCTTCAGCCGAGGGGCCGTGTCAGCCTACGGCGACCAGTAAGCAAGCGGAGACACCGGGCTGGAAGGCGTAGAATGGTGGATGCCCCTCTTTTTCGGCGCCAGGTGCCCATCATCTTCAGCAGAGATCTTGAGACGAACCCACGGGTCCAGCCCCAGAGCAGGTCGAGCCTTGTTCAGCTACAAGTGATCGCCAACGGTTTCTGGAGGGATCTTGTTAGGGTTTCCACGAAGCTCATCAACTTGTCCTTGTCCGATCCGGAGGAGAGAATCGCCCAGTTCCTCACCATGTTCCTGATCAACCTCAAGACCTGCGGAATGGAAATCCAGGAGGTGTTACTGAAAATCATAGCATTTCTATATTTCCAGAGGCACCAAAGGACAGTTGAGCTAACAGTGTTTAAAACTGAGCACTTTTTGGTAGCAATCCAGAATCTGGCGACAGATTCGAAGGATGGGCCAATCTGACTAGAGAAATATTCCTCAATGTGGGCCCACAGATGTTTAGCAACTATACATTCAAAAAATAGGTGAGAACAAGACTCTTGTTCCAAGCAGTAAACACAATCAAGGGGTTTGATGATGTGTCTCTTCCTAAGGTTATCCCTTGTAAGTGCATCTAGTGCCCCTTAGTGATTTTGGTGTATTGAAGAATTATAGGTTTAGGGACTAATGTGTTTGTGAGTGTACACAGGTCTATAAGTCTATGAGGAGTTTGATATTTACAGAGAAAGTCGACCCCTAAAAATGAAGTTCTTCAACTGAAGACTTTGGTATTCTGAAGACTTTGAAAGTGAAGAAATTGGTGTGACCTTGAAGACTTGGTATTCATTCGAGGAACATGAAGCGTGAAGACTTTTGTTTTCGTAGTTTCATTTTCTATTTCTTGAGTCATAGGAAACACCGTACTGTTAAAGGGGGTCGAGGAAATACTAAGGAAAAATTTCCATGTGATGCTCAACTCAAAATCCTACACCTACCAATCCCTTCGAGTGAAGCCATTGGAAATCTCATACAGTCCAGTCATATTCTTCAGTGACAAAGACGAAGTTCTTCTGGTCTCTGAGGAATTTGTTCTGACTGAGGAGTTTGGAATTCGCCAGTGCGGATTTCCTACACAGTGAGGAACATGATAGCCCTGAGGATTTTTCTACTCAAAATTCCGACCGTTGCTGTGCTATGCGCCAGCTGTCCCAAAATATCTATCCACCTAACGGTCATATCATTGAAGGGAATTTATGTCTTATCATGTCGGGCTGCTCCCTAGGCTATAAATAGCCGCCACTACAACCACTAGCTGGTTGGCTGCTCCAAGAGAAACTGACACTTGTCATTTCAGAGCAACCCATCCTGTGAGGACTTTGAGCAAAAATCATCAAGTGAGGAAAAACCCAAACCAAAACCCAAACACCTACAAATCCCAAGTGATTGAGCATCACTTAAGAGATTGATCCTGCATGGATCCGACGCTTGTTACCTTTGAAGACTGTGCTTCTTCCAGACGGTTAGGCGTCATGGTCTAGAGCATCCAAGAGGAATTGTGGATCGCCGAGTGACCAAGTTTGTGAAGGTTTGGAAGTCGCCTGAAGACTGGGTGTTCTGAGCTGCGTGTTCAGGACTGGGTGTCCGGGACTGTGTGTCCTTGAGTTTAAATACTCAGCCGCTCCAACCAGACGTGCAACTGAGACAGCAGTTGGAACTGGTCTACCAAATCATTGTCTTCACCAAGCTTACTGGTTCCATTTCCTCAACTCTTTCATTTCCTCATAATTGAGTTGTGTGCTTGTTCATATCTGTGCTTGAAGACTTTGACTGAAGACCTTCTCAATTTCCTCAGTTCAATTTCTTCAGTCTGATTGTGTTCATCCTGTGTTTATCCCGTGCTTACGCTTCCTGTACTCTGTGCCTGTCTTCATTTCATCATGATGACTATGTTTGTATTCTGCTATGTTTACTTTTGAGTACTTTTTCCGCTGCTAGTAGTTCTTGGCTAAGGAATTTCCTCACCGGCAAATTCCTCAGTGAATAATTTCATAAAAATCGCCTATTCACCCCCGTCTAGTCGATATAACGCACTTTCAATTGATATCAGAGCAAGGTACTCCATTGTTCTGTGTGATTTTGGTTTAACCGCCTGGAGTTTTAGTTATGTCAACCGCAGGTATGATCAAGGTCTCTGCTGGGTGTCCTACCTTCGATGGGACGGACTACCCCTACTGGAAGAATAAGATGCGAATGCATCTTGAGGCAATTGACAATGATCTCTGGTATGTTGTGGACAATGGTGTTCCCTCAGTCACACCTTCTCTGAATGC
Organism: Triticum urartu; assembly: GCF_003073215.2. Lineage (NCBI taxonomy): Eukaryota > Viridiplantae > Streptophyta > Magnoliopsida > Poales > Poaceae > Triticum > Triticum urartu. The sequence continues at coordinate 655,425,293 of NC_053026.1, forward strand.
TGCTGATGTGAAGAGATTCAAGCAACTCGACTCTCAAGCGAAGAATATCATATGTGGCCATCTGAGCAAAGGACAGTATGGCAGAGTGAGTGCTTTGGAGACAGCAAAGCTTATCTGGGACAGGTTGTCCAAAGTGAATGAAGGAGTCTCAACACAGCGTGACTCTCAAGTTGATGTTCTTCGCAATCTCTTCAATCGCTTCAAAAGACTCGACAATGAAAATGTTCAACAAACCTTCGATCGCCTCACTGACATCTCAAATGAGCTTTAAGCACTTGGTGCCACTGACATCACCAACCATGAGGTGGTGAAGAAATTGCTGAGATCGCTTGATTCCTCATTTGACACTCTGGCGTTGATGATACAAGAATGTGCTGATTACAAGTCACTTGATCCCGCTGATATTCTCGAGAGGCTAAATACTTATGAGTTCCAACTTGCTGAAAAAAGAGATCTCTATGGTTCAAGCTATGGCAGATCATGTGCACTGAAGGCCAAGGCAGTATCTGAGTCTGAAGATGAAGACTCTGGTAGCAGCCTTGGTGATCCTGAAGAACTAAGCCGTGATCTGGCTCTGCTCGTGAAGAAGTTCCAAAAGTTCTCAAGACGTGGTCGCCTTGGAAGACCCTCAAGGAGCAATGATTCCTCATCCAGTGACTACAAGATCATTCAATGAGTCCTCAGTGCGAAAAGGAATCAAAGAAGAAGAAATACAAGGATTACAGTTCTGATGATGCGAAACTACTAAAGATCATTAAGGTCGTGAAACCCAACCATAGCATTAAGTATCAAGTCCTCTTTACTCCCATACGCCATAACCCACCTATCCGCGTTTAGGCTGCTGTCACCCCCGCAACACTAAGAATAAGCAAACCATGAACATATTGCAACACCCTACAGCGAGGGCCCCTCACGTTTGCGCGAGATGGAGGGCACCATAAATAAAATATACAATCATACCAACCAAGATCATGATTAACCCATAGGACAAAACGGATCTACTCAAACATCATAAGATAACCATAGATCATTGGGAAATAATATATGGGGTTGAGCACCATGTTTAAGAAGAGATTACAGTGGGGAGAAGAGGTGTTACACCGCAGCATAGAGGGGGAGAAAGTTGGTGTTGATGGTAGCAAGATTGTTGATGTAGATCACTGTCCCGATGGTTTCCCTGGCGGCACTCTGGCGTCATCGGAAGCGAGGGGGAGAGAGCCCCCTCCTTCTTATTCTTCCTTGGCCTCCCCCTAGATGGGAGGAGAGTTCCCCCTCTGGTCCATGGTCTTCATGGTGGCGGAGGGGCGGGAGCCCCTCCGAGATTGGATCTCCCTCTCTGTTCTCTTCTCTTTCGCGCTCTCCAGATCTGGCCAAAAATCGTTTCTTATATTCCTAGAGATCCGTAACTCCGATTGGCTGAGATTTTAACATGATTTTTTTCCGGATATAAGTTTCCTTGTGCCCGAAGTAGATCCCAACCGATGTACGAGGTGAGCACAACCCACCACGCCAGGCCTGGCTCCAGGACCGTGCTCTGGTGGGTTGTGCCCACCTCGGGCCTCCGTTTGCGGTGATTCCAACTCCCAAAAATCACATATATTCCAAAATAATTCTCCATCAAATTTTATTGCATTTGGACTTTGTTTGATATGGATACTCTGCAATACAAAAAACATGCAGAAAACTGAAGGAAATATGCCCTAGAGGCAATAATAAAGTTGTTATTTATATTTCCTTATCTCATGATAAATGTTAATTATTCATGCTAGAAGTGTATTAACCAAAACTTAGTACATGTGTGAATACATAGACAAACAGAGTGTCACTAGTATGCCTCTACTTGACTAGCTCGTTGATCAAAGATGGTTAAGTTTCCTAGCCATGGAAAAAGAGTTGTCATTTGATGAACAGAATCACATCATTACAGAATGATGTGATTGACTTGACCCATCCATTAGCTTAGCACAATGATCGTTTAGTTTACTGCTATTACTTTCTCCATAACTTATACAAGTTCCTATGACTATGAGATTATGCAACTCCCGAATACCGTAGGAATGATAACCCACAAGTATAGGCGATAACAACAGTATTCTAGGGTAGAGTATTCAACCCAAATTTATTGATTCGACACAAGGGGAGCCAAAGAATATTATCAAGTATTAACAGTTGAGTTGTCAATTCAACCACACCTGAAAGACTTAATATCTGCAGCAAAGTATTTAGTATCAAAGTAATATGATAGTAGTGGTAACGGTGGCAAAAGTAACGGTGGAAGTTTTGGTTTTATAGTGATTGTAATAGTAGCAACGAAAAAGTAAATAAGCAAAGAACAATATATGAAAATCTCGTAGGCAATGGATCAGTGATGGATAATTATGTCGGATGCGATCAATCATGCAACAGTTATAACATAGGGTGACACAGAACTAGCTCTAGTTCATCAATGTAATGTAGGCATGTATTCCGAATATAGTCATACGTGCTTATGGAAAAGAACTTGCATGACATCTTTTGTCCTACCCTCCCGTGGCAGCGGGGTCCTATTGGAAACTAAGGGATATTAAGGCCTCCTTTTAATAGAGTACCGGACCAAAGCATTAACACATGGTGAATACACGAACTCCTCAAACTACGGTCATCACCGATAAGTATCCCGATTATTGTCACTTCGGGGTTAACGGATCATAACACATAATAGTTGACTATAGACTTGCAAGATAGGATCAAGAACTCGCATATATTCATTAAAACATAATAGGTTCAGATCAGAAATAATGGCACCCGGGCCCTAGTGACAAGCATTAAGCATAGCAAAGTCATAGCAACATCAATCTCAGAACATAGTGGATACTAGGGATCAAACCCTAACGAAGCTAACTCGGTTACATGATAAATCTCATCCAACCCATCACCGTCCAGCAAGCCTACGATGGAATTACTCACGCACGGCGGTGAGCATCATGAAATTGGTGATGGATGAAGGTTGATGATGACGATGGCAACAGATTCCCCTCTTCGGAGCCCCGAACGGACTCCAGATCAGCCCTCCCGAGAGAGTTTAGGGCTTGACGGCGGCTCCGTATCGTAAAATGAGATGAATCCTTCTCTCTGATTTTTTCTCCCCGAACACGAATATATAGAGTTGGAGTTGAGGTCGGAGGAGCACCAGGTGGCCCACGAGGCTGGGGGCGCGCCCCCACCCTTGTGGACAGGGTGTGGCCCCCTGTCCTTGATTCTTTCGCCAGTATTTTTATATATTCCAAAACTAATCTCCGTTGATTTTCAGGTCATTCCAAGAACTCTTATTTTTGCATAAAAATAACACCATGGCAATTCTGCTGAAAACAGCGTCAGTCCGGGTTAGTTCCATTCAAATCATTCAAGTTAGAGTCCAAAACAAGGGCAAAAGTGTTTGGAAAAGTAGATATGACGGAGACGTATCAACTCCCCCAAGCTTAAACCTTTGCTTGTCCTCAAGCAATTCAGTTGATAAACTGAAAGTGATAAATAAAAACTTCTACAAACTCTATTTGCTCTTGTTGTTGTAAATATGTAAAGCCAGCATTCAAGTTTTCAGCAAAGATTATGAACTAACCATATTCACAATAACATTTAGGTCTCATGTTTACTCATATCAATGGCATAATCAACTAGCGAGCAATAATAATAAATCTCGGATGAGAACACTTTCTCAAAACAATCGTAATATGATATAACAAGATGGTATCTCGCTAGCCCTTTCTGAGACTGCAAAACATAAATGCAGAGCACCTTTAAAGATCAAGGACTGACTAGACATTGTAATTCTTGGTAAAAGAAATCCAGTCAAGTCATACTCAATGTAAACTAACGATAATACATGCAAATGACAGCGGTGCTCTCCAACTGGTGCTTTTTAATAAGAGGATGATGACTCAACATAAAAGTAAATATATAGGCCCTTCGCAGAGGGAAGCAGGGATTTGTAGATGTGCCAGAGCTCGATTTTGAAATAGAGATGAATAATATTTTGAGCGGTATACTTTCATTGTCAACATAACAACCAAGAGATCTCGATATCTTCCATGCTACATACATTATAGGCGGTTCCAAAGCAGAATGGTAAAGTTTATACCCCCCACCCCCAACAAGCATCAATCAATGGCTTGCCCGAAACAATGGGCGCCTCCAACTAACAAGAATCCTGGGGGAGTTTTGTTTGCAATTATTTTGATTTGATTTGAGCATGGGACTGGGCATCCCGGTGACCAGCCATTTTCTCGTGAGTGAGGAGCGGAGTCCACTCCTCTTGAGAATAACCCACCTATCATGGAAGATACAGACAACCCTAGTTGATATATGAGCTATTCAAGCATACAAAACAGAATGTTTATTTGAAGGTTTAGAGTTTGGCACATACAAATTTACTTGGAACAGCAGGTAGATACCGTATATAGGAAGGTGTGGTGGACTCATATGGAATAACTTTTGGAGTTTATGGAGTTGGATGCACAAGCAGTATTCCCGCTTAGTACAAGTGAAGGCTAGAAAGAGACTGGGAAGCGACCAGCTAGAGAGCGACAACAGTCATGAACATGCATTAAAATTAATCAACACTGAATGCAAGCATGAGTAGGATATAATTCACCATTAACATAAATATTGTGGAGGCTATGTTGATTTTGTTTCAACTACATGCATGAACATGTTCCAAGTCAAGCCACTCAAATCGTTCAAAGGAGGATACCACCCTATCATACCACATCACAACCATTTTAATAGCACGTTGGCACGTAAGGTAAACCATTATAAACTCCAAGCAAATTAAGCATGGCATAAGCAGCTATAATCTCTAATTGTCATTGCAAACATGTTTCATTCATAATAGGCTGAATCAGGAATGATGAACTAATCACATTTACAGAAACAAGAGAGGTCGAGTTCATACCAGCTTTTCTCATCTCAATCAGTTCATCATATATCGTCATTATTGCCTTTCACTTGCACAACCGAATAGTGTGGATAATAATAATAGTGCACGTGCATTGGACTAAGTTGGAATCTGCAAGCATTCAATACACGGGAGAAGACAAGGTAATATGGGCTCTTTGTTAGATCAACAATAATGCATAAGAGAGCCACTCAACATTTTCATCATGGTTGCTACGTCTCGAGCTAGCGTTGGTTTTCCCCGAAGAGGAGGGGGTGATGCAGCATACTAGCGTAAGTATTTCCCTCAGTTTTTGAGAACCAAGGTATCAATCCAGTAGGAGGTCACGCGCAAGTCCCTCGTACCTGCACAAAACGGTAGCAACTCGCAACCAACGCTTAGGGGTTGTCAATCCCTTCACGGTCACTTACGAGAGTGAGATCTGATAGAGATAATATTTTTGGTATTTTTGGTATAAAGATGCAAAGTGAAAAGTAAAAGCAAAACAAGTAAAATAAAGTAATGGAGATTGATATGATGAGAATAGTTCCGGGGGCCATAGGTTTCACTAGTGGCTTCTCTCAAGAGCATAGATATTCTACGGTGGCTGAACAAATTACTGTTGAGCAATTGATAGAATTGAGCATAGTTATGAGGTTATCTAGGTATGATCATGTATATAGGCATCACGTCCGTCACAAGTAGACCGACTCCTGCCTGCATCTACTACTATTACTCCACTCATCGACCGCTATCCAGCATGCATCTAGAGTACTAAGTTAAAAACAGAGTAACGCCTTAAGCAAGATGACATGATGTAGAGGAATAAATTCATGCAATATGATAAATACCCCATCTTGTTAACCTCGATGGCAACAATACACTACGTGCCTTGCAACTCTTTCTGTCACTGAGTAAGGACACCGCAAGATTGAACCCAAAGCTAAGCACTTCTCCCATTGCAAGAACTACCAATCTAGTTGGCCAAACCAAACGGATAATTCGAAGAGACTTGCAAAGATAACTCAATCATACATAAAAGAATTTAGAGAAGATTGAAATATTATTCATAGATAAGTTGGATCATAAACCCACAATTCATCGGTCTCAACAAACACACCACAAAAAGAAGATTACATCGAATAGATCTCCACGAGAGAGGGGGAGAACATTGTATTGAGATCCAAAAAGAGAGAAGAAGCCATCTAGCTACTAGCTATGGACCCGAAGGTCTGAAGTAAACTACTCACACTTCATCGGAAGGGCTATGGTGTTGATATAGAAGTCCTCCGTGATGGATGCCCTCTCCGGCGGAGCTCCGGAACATGCCCCAAGATGGGATCTCGTGGATACAGGAAGTTGCGGTGGTGGAATTAGGTTTTTGGCTCCGTCTTTGGTCTAATGGGGGTACGTAGGTATATATAGGAGGAAGGAGCACGTCGGTGGAGCTCCGAGGGGACCACGAGGCAGGGGGGCGCGCCCAGGGGGGCCGCACCCTCCACCCTCGTGACCTCCCCGGAAACTTCTTGGAGTAGGGTCCAAGTCTCCTGGATCACGTTCGGTGAGAAGATCACATTCCCGAAGGTTTCATTCTGTTTGGACTCCGTTTGATATTCTGTTTCCTCGAAATACTGAAATAGGCAAAAACAGCAATTCTGGGCTGGGCCTCCGGTTAATAGGTTAGTCCCAAAAATAATATAAAAGTGGAAAATAAAGCCCAATATAGTCCAAAACAGTAGATAAAGTAGCATGGAGCAATCAAAAATTATAGATACGTTGGAGACGTATCAGGCATCCCCAAGCTTAATTCCTTCTCATCCTCGAGTAGGTAAATGATAAAAATAGAATGGGTCTGCTGCACTTTTTTCCTCCTCTCATGGGATTTGTAACCGCCTGCGTTCGGAAACCCAACCTTCCACGGAATGGAGCCTGGCGTGCCTCGCGTCCGTCCAGGGTGCTCAGGATTCCCGAGGGCCATTGTGAGCTCGTCGTTCTCTCTGTCTGGAAAGAACTTCCCTTGCTGTGCTGCTTCGATATACTGCTTAAGTTTCCTGATTGGTATGTCCATTAGATCGTTCGTCCAAATGCACTTCCCTGTTACAGGGTCCAAGGTTCCGCCAGCCCCGAAGAACCAAGTCCGGCAACGGTCTGGCCAGCTAATTGTCTCTGGTTCGATCCCTTTATCAACCAGATCATTCTCAGTCTTGGCCCACTTAGGCCGGGCTACGAGGTAGCCACCTGACCCCGTGCGATGGTGAAGCATCTTCTTCGCAGCATTTTTCTTGTTTGTCGCCGACATCTTCTTACTCTTTTCCGATGTCTTGTGGGCCACAAATGCGGGCTAGTGATCTCTGATCTTTGTTGGAAATATGCCCTAGAGGCAATAATAAATTAGTTATTATATTTCCTTGTTCACGATAATCGTTTATTATCCATGCTAGAATTGTATTGATAGGAAACTCAAATACATGTGTGGATACATAGACAACACCATGTCCCTAGTAAACCTCTAGTTGACTAGCTCGTTGATCAATAGATGGTTACGGTTTCCTGACCATGGACATTGGATGTCGTTGATAATGGGATCACATCATTAGGAGAATGATGTGATGGACAAGACCCAATCCTAAGCCTAGCACAAAGATCGTGTAGTTCGTTCGCTAAAGCTTTTCTAATGTCAAGTATCATTTCCTTAGACCATGAGATTGTGCAACTCCCGGATATCGTAGGAATACTTTGGGTGTGCAAACGGTCACAACGTAACTGGGTGACTATAAAGGTGCACTACGGGTATCTCCGAAAGTGTCTGTTGGGTTGGCGCGAATCGAGACTGGGATTTGTCACTCCGTGTAAACGGAGAGGTATCTCTGGGCCCACTCGGTAGGACATCATCATAATGTGCACAATGTGATCAAGGAGTTGATCACGGGATGATGTGTTACGGAACGAGTAAAGAGACTTGCCCGTAACGAGATTGAACAAGGTATCGGGATACCGACGATCGAATCTCGGGCAAGTATCGTACCGCTAGACAAAGGGAATTGTATACGGGATTGATTAAATCCTCGACATCGTGGTTCATCCGATGAGATCATCGAGGAGCATGTGGGCGCCAACATGGGTATCCAGATCCCGCTATTGGTTATTGGCCGGAGAGTCGTCTCGGTCATGTCTACGTGTCTCCCGAACCCGTAGGGTCTACACACTTAAGGTTCGGTGACGCTAGGGTTATAGAGATATTAGTATGCGGTACCCCGAAGGTTGTTCGGAGTCCCAGATGAGATGCCGGACGTCACGAGGAGTTCCGGAATGGTCCGGAGGTAAAGAATTATTTATAGGAAGTGCTATTTCGGCTATCAGGACAAGTTTTAGGCTCACTGGTATTGTACCGGGACCACCGGAAGGGTCCCGGGGGTCCACCGGGTGGGGCCACCTGCCCCGGGGGGGCACATGGGCTGTAGGGGGTGCGCCTTAGCCTGTATGGGCCAAGGGAACCAGCCCCAAGAGGCCCATGCGCCAAGAGATAAGGAAAGGAAGAGTCCTAAAGGGGGAAGGCACCTTCGAGGTGCCTTGGGGAGGATGGACTCCTCCCTGGCCGCACCCTTCCTTGGAGGAAGGGCCAAGGCTGCGCCCCCCCTCTCTCTTGGACCTATATATAGTGGGGGGAAGGGAGGGCAACCACACCTGAGCCCTGGCGCCTCCCTCTCCCTCCCATGACACATCTCCCTCCTCCCGCAGCGCTTGGTGAAGCCCTGTTGGAATCCCGCTACTTCCACCACCACGCCGTCGTGCTGCTGGATCTCCATCAACCTCTCCTTCCCCCTTGCTGGATCAAGAAGGAGGAGACGTCGCTGCTCCGTACGTGTGTTGAACGCGGAGGTGCCGTCCATTCGGCGCTAGGATCATCGGTGATTTGGATCACGACGAGTACGACTCCATCAACCCCGTTCTCTTGAACGCTTCCGCGCGCGATCTACAAGGGTATGTAGATCCACTCCTCCCTCGTTGCTAGATGACTCCATAGATTGATCTTGGTGACACATAGGAAAATTTTGAATTATTGCTACGTTCCCCAACAGTGGCATCATGAGCTAGGTCTATGCGTAGTTTCTATGCATGAGTAGAACACAAAGTAGTTGTGGGCGTTGATTTTTTTCAATATGCTTACTGTTACTAGTCCAATCTTGATTCAGCGGCACTGTGGGATGAAGCGGCCCGGACCGACCTTACACGTACTCTTACGTGAGACTGGTTCCACCAACTGACATGCACTAGTTGCATAAGGTGGCTAGCGGGTGTCTGTCTCTCCCACTTTAGTCGGATCGGATTCGATGAAAAGGGTCCTTATGAAGGGTAAATAGCAATTGGCATATCACGTTGTGGTTTTTGCGTAGGTAAGAAACGTTATTGCTAGAAACCCATAGCAGCCACGTAAAACATGCAAACAACAATTAGAGGACGTCTAACTTCTTTTTGCAGGGTATGCTATGTGATGTGATATGGCCAAAGGATGTGATGTATGATATATGTGATGTATGAGATGATCATGTTCTTGTAATAGGAATCACGACTTGCATGTCGATGAGTATGACAACCGGCAGGAGCCATAGGAGTTGTCTTAATTTATTTATGACCTGCGTGTCAACATAAACGTCATGTAATTACTTTACTTTATTGCTAACCGTTAGTTGTAGTAGTAGAAGTAATAGTTGGCGAGGAAACTTCATGGAGACACGATGATGGAGATCATGATGATGGAGATCATGGTGTCATGCCGGTGACGATGATGATCATGGAGCCCCGAAGATGAAGATCAAAAGGAGCAATATGATATTGGACATATCATGTCACTATTTGATTGCATGTGATGTTTATCATGTTTATACATCTTATTTGCTTAGAACGACGGTAGTAAATAAGATGATCCCTCATTAAAATTTCAAGAAAGTGTTCCCCCTAACTGTGCACCGTTGCGAAAGTTCGTCGTTTCGAAGCACCACGTGATGATCGGGTGTGATAGATTCTTACGTTCGAATACAACGGGTGTTGACGAGCCTAGCATGTACAGACATGGCCTCGGAACACATGCAAAACACTTAGGTTGACTTGACGAGCCTAGCATGTACAGACATGGCCTCGAAACACAAGAGACCGAAAGGTCGAGCATGAGTCGTATGGTAGATACGATCAACATGAAGATGTTCACCGATGATGACTAGTCCGTCTCACGTGATGATCGGACACGGCCTAGTTGACTCGGATCATGTAATCACTTAGATGACTAGAGGGATGTCTATCTGAGTGGGAGTTCACAAGATGAACTTAATTATCCCGAACATAGTCAAAAGGTCTTCACAAATTATGTCGTAGCTCGCGCTTCAGTTCTACTGTTTAGATATGTTCCTAGAGAAAATTTAGTTGAAAGTTGATAGTAGCAATTATGCAGACTAGGTCCGTAAACTGACAATTGTCCTCATTTGTTTCATAGAAGGCTTATGTCCTTAATGCACCGCTCAGTGTGCTGAACCTCGAACATCGTCTGTGGATGTTGCGAACATCTGACATACACATTTTGATAACTACGTGATAGTTCAGTTAAACGGTTTAGAGTTGAGGCACCGAAGACGTTTTGAAACGTCGCGAAACATATGAGATGTTTCGAGGGCTGAAATTGGGATTTCAGGCTCATGCCCACAAACAGTATCAGAAGAGTTATCAAGACCTCTACGAGCGCTTATATACTTCTAGCGCTCCTGTGCACAAAACCTCTAAATGGTAAGGGAAAATACAAGGATTACCAACGTTTGTGGCTTGCAATCAATGGAACTTTGCTTTCCAGGAATTTGTGACTGAGTACAAGCAGGTCATAACAGGGAACCTCCAATGAGATACTGAGGAATGCCTAAACTAATCCTGCTAACACCACACTCAACTCCTTACACAAGAGCTGTGTATGGAACTATAATATGATCAGGGGCATATTATTGATGATTCCTTGAGCGCTTATTTCAGCTCACGATGGACTGTGGCGACACCACGAAAAATATGACTTTCAAATAGAAGAAAAGGGAGTGCATCGCAAATTATTTCATTTACTATTGTGTGATAGGGTTGGCGAAACACAAACACTAGTTTCAAGAAGGGCAACGTGAACAGAAGGGATACTTCATGAAACGGCCAAATAGCATGCATGCTCTCTAGTGAAGAAACCCAAGGTTGAACCCAAACCCGAGACTAAGTGCTTCTGTAATAAGGGGAACAGCCACTGGAGCAGAATTACCCTAGATACTTGGTAGATGAGAAGGCTGGCAAGGTCGATAGAAGTATATTGGATATACATTGTGTTGATGTGTACTTTACTAGTACTCCTAGTAGCACCAGGGTATTAGATACCGGTTCGGTTGCTAAGTGTTAGTAACTCGAAATAAAAGCTACAGAATAAACGGAGACTAGCTAAAGGTGAGCTGACGATATGTGTTGGAAGTGTTTCCAATGTTGATATGATCAAGCATCGCACGCTCCCTCTACCATCGAGATTGGTGTTAAACCTAAATAATTGTTATTTGGTGTTTGCGTTGAGCATAGACATGATTGGATTATGTCTATCGCGACGGTTATTCATTTAAGGAGAATAATGGTTACTCTGTTTATTTGAATAATACCTTCAATGGTCTTACACCTAAAATGAATGGTTTATTGAATCTCGATCGTAGTGATACACATGTTCATGCCAAAAGATATAAGATAGTAATGATAGTACCACCTACTTGTGGCACTGCCACTGTAAGTCATATCGGTATAAAACGCATGAAGAAGCTCCATGTTGATGGATCTTTGGGCTCACTCGTTTTTGAAAAGTTTGAGACATGCGAACCATGTCTATTGGTGTATATGCATGAAGAAACTCCATGCAAATGGACCGTTTGGACTCACTTGATTTTGAATCACTTGAGACATGCAAATCATACCACATGGGCAAGATGACTGAAAGCCTCGTTTTCAGTAAAATGGAACTAGAAAGCAACTTGTTGGAAGTAATACATTTTGATGTGTGCAGTCCAATGAGTGCTGAGGCATGTAGTGGATATCGTTATGTTCTTACTTCACAGATGATTTGAGTAGATGTTGAGTATATTTACTTGATGAATCACGAGTCTGAATTATTGAAAGGTTAGTAATTCAAGTAATTTCAGGGTGAAGTTGAAAGATCGTCGTGACAAGAGGATAAAATATCTATGATATGATCATAGAGATGAATATCTGAATTACGAGTTTGGCACAGAATTAAGACATTGTGGAAATTGTTTCACAACTGATACAGCCTGGAACACCATAGTGTGATGGTGTGTCCGAACATCATAACTGCACCCTATTGATATGATGCATACCATGATGTCTCTTATCGAATTACCACAATAGTTTATGGGTTAGGCATTAGAGACAACCACATTCACTTTAAATAGGGCACCACGTAATTCCGATGAGATGACACGTATGAACCTATGGTTTAGAGAAACCTAAGCTGTCATTTCTTAAAAGTTTGGGGCTGCGACGCTTATGTGAAAAAAAGTTTCAGGCTGATAAGCTCGAACCCAAAGCGGATAAATGCATATTCATAGGACACCCAAAACAGTTGGGTATACCTCCTGTCTCAGATCCGAAAGCAATAAGGGATTGTTTCTAGAATCGGGTCCTTTCTCGAGGAAAATTTTCTCTCGAAAGAATTGAGTGGGAGGATGGTGGAGACTTGATGAGCTTATTTAACCGTCTCTTCAACTAGTGTGTGGCAGGGCACAGGAGTTGTTCCTGTGGCACCTACACCAATTGAAGTGGAAGCTTATGATAGTGATCATGAAACTTCAGATCAAGTCACTACCAAACCTCGTGGGATGACAAGGATGCGTACTACTTCAGAGTGGTACGTAATCCTGTCTTGGAAGTCATGTTTCTAGACAACAATGAACCTACGAGCTATGGAGAAGCGATGGTGGGCCTGGATTCCAAAATGGCTCGAGGCCATATAATCCGAGAGAGGATCCATATATGAAAACAAAGTGTAGACTTTGGGAGAACTACTTGATGGTCATAAGGCTGTTAGGTACATAAGGATTTTAAAAGGAAGACAGACAATGATGGTAGGTATCACCATTAAGAAAGCTCGACTTGTCGTTAAGATGTTTTCCAACAAGTTCAAGGAGTTGACTGCGATGAGACTTTCTCACTCGTAGCGATGCTAAGAGTCTGTTGGAATTATATTAGCAATTACTGCATTATTTGTGAAATCTTGCAGATAGGGTGCCAAAAACCATTGTTTCCTCGACGATTTTTGAGGAAAGCTTGTATGTGATACAACCGGAAGGTTTTGTTAATCCTAAAAGATGCTAATAAGTATGCAAAGCTCCAGCAATCCTTCTAAGGACTGGAGTAAGCATCTCGGAGTTGGAATGTATGCTTTGATAAGATGATCAAAGTTTTGGGTGTATACAAAGTTTATGAGAAACTTGTATTTCCAAAGAAGTGAGTGGGAGCACTATAGAATTTCTGATAAATATATGTTGACATATTGTTGATCAGAAATGACGTAGAATTTTTGGAAAGCATATAGGGTTATTTGGAAAGTGTTTTTCAATGGAAAGCCTGGATTAAGCTACTTGAACATTGGGCATCAAGATCTATAAGGATAGATCAAAACGCTTAATGGTACTTTCAAATGAGCACATACCTTGACATGATCTTGAAGGTGTTCAAGATGGATCAGTCAAAGAAGGAGTTCTTGACTGAGTTGTAAGGTATGAAGTTAAGACTTAAAGCTCGACCACGGCAGAATAGAGATAAAGGACGAAGGTCGTCCCCTATGCTTAAGACATAGGCTCTACAGTATGCTATGCTGTGTACCGCACCTGAAATGTGCCTTGCCATGAGTCAGTCAAGGGGTACAAGAGTGATCTAAGAATGGATCACAGGACAGCAGTCAAAGTAATCCTTAGTAACTAGTGGACTAAGGAATTTTCTCGACTATGGAGGTGGTAAAAGAGTTTTTCGTAAAGGGTTACGCCGATGCAAACTTTGACACTAATCCAGATTATTATGAGTAGTAAACTGGATTCGTATAGTAGAACAGTTATTTGGAATAGATCCAAATAGAACGTGGTAGCTGCATCTAGGAGATGACATAGAGATTTGTAAAGTACATACGGATCTGAAAGATTCAGACCCGTTGACTATAACATCTCTCACAAGCATAACATGATCAAACCCAGAACTCATCGAGTGTTAATCACATGGTAATGTGAACTAGATTATTGACTCTAGTAAACTCTTTGGGTGTTAATCACATGGGGATGTGACCTTGAGTGTTAATCACATATCGATGTGAACTGGATTATTGACTCTAGTGCAAGTGGGAGACTGTTGGAAATATGCCCTAGAGGCAATAATAAATTAGTTATTATATTTCCTTGTTCACGATAATCGTTTATTATCCATGCTAGAATTGTATTGATAGGAAACTCAGATACATGTGTGGATACATAGACAACACCATGTCCCTAGTAAACCTCTAGTTGACTAGCTCGTTGATCAATAGATGGCTACGGTTTCCTGACCATGGACATTGGATGTCGTTGATAACGGGATCACATCATTAGGAGAAATGTGATGGACAAGACCCAATCCTAAGCCTAGCACAAAGATCGTGTAGTTCGTTCGCTAAAGCTTTTCTAATGTCAAGTATCATTTCCTTAGACCATGAGATTGTGCAACTCCCGGATACCGTAGGAATACTTTGGGTGTGCAAAAGGTCACAACGTAACTGGGTGACTATAAAGGTGCACTACGGGTATCTCCGAAAGTGTCTGTTGGGTTGGCGCGAATCGAGACTGGGATTTGTCACTCCGTGTAAACGGAGAGGTATCTCTGGGCCCACTCGGTAGGACATCATCATAATGTGCATAATGTGATCAAGGAGTTGATCACGGGATGATGTGTTACGGAACGAGTAAAGAGACTTGCCCGTAACGAGATTGAACAAGGTATCGGGATACCGACGATTGAATCTCGGGCAAGTATCGTACCGCTAGACAAAGGGAATTGTATACGGGATTGATTGAATCCTCGACATCGTGGTTCACCCGATGAGATCATCGAGGAGCATGTGGGAGCCAACATGGGTATCCAGATCCCGCTGTTGGTTATTGGCCGGAGATTCGTCTCGGTCATGTCTACGTGTCTCCCGAACCCGTAGGGTCTACAAACTTAAGGTTCGGTGACGCTAGGGTTATAGAGATATTAGTATGCGCTAACCCGAAGGTTGTCCGGAGTCCCGGATGAGATCCTGGATGTCACGAGGAGTTTCGGAATGGTCCGGAGGTAAAGAATTATATATAGGAAGTGCTATTTCGGCTATCGGGACAAGTTTCGGGGTCACCGGTATTGTACCGGGACCATCGGAAGGGTCCCGAGGGTCCACCGGGTGGGGCCACCTGCCCCGGGGTGGCCACATGGGCTGTAGGGGGTGCGCCTTGGCCTGTATGGGCCAAGGGCACCAGCCCCAAGAGGCCCATGCGCCAAGAGATAAGGAAAGGAAGAGTCCAAAAGGGGGAAGGCACCTCCGAGGTGCCTTGTGGACGATGGACTCCTCCCTGGCCGCACCCTTCCTTGGAGGAAGGGCCAAGGCTGCGCCCCCCCTCTCTCTTGGCCCTATATATAGTGGGGGGAAGGGAGGGCAACCACACCTAAGCCCTGGCGCCTCCCTCTCCCTCCCATGACACATCTCCCTCCTCCCGCAGCGCTTGGCGAAGCCCTGTTGGAATCCCGCTACTTCCACCACCACGCCGTCGTGCTGCTGGATCTCCATCAACCTCTCCTCCCCCCTTGCTGGATCAAGAAGGAGGAGACGTCGCTGCTCCGTACGTGTGTTGAACGCGGAGGTGCCGTCCGTTCGGCGCTAGGATCATCGGTGATTTGGATCACGACGAGTACGACTCCATCAACCCCGTTCTCTTGAACGCTTCCGCGCGCGATCTACAAGGGTATGTAGATCCACTCCTCCCTCATTGCTAGATGACTCCATAGATTGATCTTGGTGACAGGTAGGAAAATTTTGAATTATTGCTACGTTCCCCAACAATCTTCTCATATCTGCCCTTGAATTCTGGTGTCTCATTATTTTCGACGAACTTATTCAGCTCTTTCTTCCACCTCCTGAATAGTTCTGCCATCCTCTTAAGAGCAAAAGACTTGATTAATTGCTCTTTAACTGGGTTCTCTGGATTATCCTCTAGCAGTAGGGTGAAATTTGACTTCAGCTCAGTCCAAAGATCATTTTTCTGCATATCATTGTCATAAGACACCTCAGGGTATTCCGTAGCCGGCTTAAACCATTGCTGGATGCTTATCAGGATCTTGTCCCTAACCAAAACCCCGCACTGAGCAAAAAATGCGCTCTTTGTCCGGAGGGGTTCAATCGGTTGGCCGTCGGGCGCGATTGCTATGATCTCAAACTTTTCATCCGAGCTCAACTTTTTCTTCGGGCCTCGTCTCTTTACCGAAGTTGTGCTCCATCCGGAGGGCTAGAAAAAAGAACAAAGACTTAATTAATATGTGTACATACCAAAACAATGAATGCATCAATCAGCTAGTCAGCACAGGCTTAACTAATATATATACCTGGCCGGACTCGGTTCGGTCACCGGAGCCGTCATCACGGTCTCCTTCTTGCACCGACATTGGGTCACCGGAGCCATCCTCTTGTTCTTCTTCTTGCACTGGCATTAGTTCACCGTAGCCAGCTTCTTCACCCTCTCCTTCCAGACCATCGGTGTTGTTGAGAAACAACGAGACGGCATCACTTCCTTCTGCGATTATGTCCTCAACAACGCTTCATTTGCTTCGTCTCGGGCGGTGTCCATAGTTTCTACAAATATTTACAACATGGCAATTATTATTCAAACATGACAGATGGATATATTAGTGCCAAACGTAGAACTAGCTACCTAATCATAGTAAGGAATCATATATATTAATTAGTGGCCTCGACCCCCCCCCCCACGTGTTGAAGCTATCGGGAGGGGGTATATATCGACAATGACGACACTACATCTATATGTCCCTTGACGACCCTCGTTCCCGATAAAAAAGAGGAAGAAGAAGAAAAAAAAGAGGAGAAGAAAGAATAGAGGAGAAGAACTCCTCTATTCTTTCTTCTCCTCTTTTTTTTTTCTTCTTCCTCTTCTTTTTTTATCCTCTTCTTCCTCTCATGTTCGAGAGGATCGCCGAGGGGTCGGAAGGTTGCCTAGTGTCAAAGGATTCAACAAAACCATGTCTTCATCATTAGGCGAAAGTAACATGTGCATGATGGTACGAAGCTCTCCAAAGTTATTTGGAAACGGAGTCCCAGATAAGATAATTCACTTTTTGGTACAAAGTTCAGCAACACCTTCCAAATATCGTTATTTGGAAGGCCTTTGCTGAAATTCATACAAAAAGGCAAATTATCCTATCCGGGACACCATTCCAAAATAACTTTGGAGGACTTCGTCATGCCCTGGTTACTTCCGGCTAATGATGAAGCCATGGATTTCTTCAATACTTTGACACTAGGAAACCTCTCTCGACCCCTCGGCGATCCTTGACCCCTCGAACCCTCGACGACCCTGGAACCCTCGACCCCTAGATGAC